>NW_017306855.1:363878-406725 GCF_000935625.1 Nanorana parkeri | reverse complement strand
GGCCCGTGGGATTGCCCCCCCCCCCCCCCATTCCTCCTTCCTTCTTTTGCTCCTCGCCGCTGTTTGTGGATAATTTATATCCCGATCGGAAATAAAACCTACTAAACATTTACTGCTTATCTCTCCTGTATCCAGAGATAGCGAGCTGACACAGATAACACGTATGTTCGCACGAGTCGCAGGGGAAATGACTGTTTCCACCACTGCGACCGGCAAGACAATCTCTGTTGGCGCCTTCCCGCTCTGCGCACGGGTTAACGGTGGCCTGAAGCGCAGCAGGCTAAAAATACATATTTTATCTCTGATTAAAATCATCTTCGGCTGCCATTATTTATCGTAATCATAAAACAATCCTCTCAAATCCAATTTCACTGATATTGATTTTCAATTCATTACTGTCCCTGGAATTCCTATAGTGTCCCACGTAACTGCTCCCTGAACTCCCGCTATCGCTCCATTAAACTTGTGTCTATAACTTTGCCTACTGCTACATATATAACCTCTCACTATAACTCTTCCTATTGTGCACTATAACTCGTCTTGGTAATGGCTGCTACTACTGTACTTCATATAACCGTGCGCCATAACTTATCCTAATGCTCCCTGCTCAGAACTCCTCCCATTCCACCATATAATTCTAACAGAATGGGTGTCATGTACCGAAACAGTGTGTTAACAGTGATGTTATTTATTGCTCATTTTAAAGCTCTCAAGATGCTTTCGTATATAAGGCTGGGGTGAACGCAAAAAAAGAACACAGTCAAAATATAATGCTGTGCCTGGAACATTTGGTTCTGAGAAAGCCCAGGAAGGCGGTGTGCTGATGATTTATGAACTCACTAACTATAAAATATTAGAGTTTAGAACCTAAAATTTAAAAGACCATGTGCACATTAACATGGTCACTCGAGTTGGGGTTCATTATTTGGATGGCACCCAGGGCTGTACTAACTATAAGGCTTCATGCACACAGCTTAGAGACGGCCCGTACAGATCCGTGCCGCGTGCACGGCCGTATCGGGTTGTTCCCAGGAAGGACAGGTGCTGCGTGTGATTGTACGCAGCAGCCTGTTCTTGTCTGTGGGAGGACACGGCCGTACGCTCACCCGAGCTGCACATCTGTGGGGGTGTGGTTTTCTGTACTCGTATGCAGACAGGGTGGATCACGGACGCCCGGCCACACGAACTGGTCACTTCTGGACATTTATGGCTCAACTGACCAAAAGATCTTTAGGGAGAAGGGGCTGCAGGGAGTGCTGAGAGAGTCAGAAGACTCTTTATAGTTCAGGAAACATGAAGCCATCTCTCTTTTCTCTTGTGTGGGAGTCTGCACAGTTAAAAGTAGTCCTGCATGCAAAGCAGGCCCCATGCTGCCTCCAATAAAGCGTGGTAGCTGTCTAAGTAAATACCACTGGTGATGACCATGCAGTGACCATAGATGGAAAATGTATGAACCTAAGTTGGCTCCAGTCACTGTACAGCCAACAATTTTCAGTTCAGCTCCTTTGACTGAAGTCATTTACAATCATCTGTTGTCAAACAAATTGGATTCAGCTGTGCCTATGATGCAGTTTTCATAGTATTTAGAACCATATGAAATCTTAAATGTGTTATTTATTAAACAAATACAATATTTTCTTTACAAATAAACATTTAATACATAACAAAGGAATCTCTGAGAACTAAGAGAGAGCAGAGTAGACGTTGCTTCCTTTTAGTCACCCTGTCTCTGGTTGAAACCTCAGAGCTGCACAGAAAAAAAGGTGAGAAAGAAGGATGAGTCTATTGCTCTAACTCATTCACCTGCGTGTGTGTGTGTGTGTGTGTGTGTGTGTGTGTGTGTGTGTGGAAGTAGAGCTATAAAAACAACCAGGGTTATTCACAAAAGGGTGAAGAGTTTGGAGAAGGCAGGAGAAGTGAACAATCTAGGACAACATAGCTGAACTGCAAAAAGAGCTGAATTGGAGAATTTTTCCAAATCAGCGTGTGTGTGTGTGTGTGTGTGTGTGTGTGTGTGTGTGGAAGTAGAGCTATAAAAACAACCAGGGTTATTCACAAAAGGGTGAAGAGTTTGGAGAAGGCAGGAGAAGTGAACAATCTAGGACAACATAGCTGAACTGCAAAAAGAGCTGAATTGGAGAATTTTTCCAAATCAGCTATGTTGGCCTAGATTGTTCACTTCTCCTGTTTTCTCCAAACTCTTCACCCTTTTGTGAATAACCCTGATTACGCTTTTTATAACAGGAAGTAAGGGGAGCCATGAAAGCTATGGATTCCATGGCCTGTAGCTGATGGTGGCCAACAAGGCTGAAACATCTATATGCAACCTGAAATAAATTGTTCTATAATATCAGACTGTATCTGTGCTGGGCACCAGTTGTTCTGGATACAGAGGTGACGCCGGGGCAAACAGGTATGATCTGCATCACTTTTCTCATTATAATAAAGTGAGGAGTAAACACCTTCTTTTTTGGATTCGTGATGTAAGTGAGACATATAGGTGCCATCTATTTTAAAGCTATACTGTGTGTCCTGTTTAAGACAACGTGAGGGTCCAAATAAGACAACTTGAGGGTCCATTCATTAAGTAGCAGCTTGTCCTTATTGCAGCGATACCATAAGAAAAGAGCACTACACATCTATAAAGCACATTGCTTAATGAAAATGAAAAAAAAAACAAAAAACTGGCGGACAGCAATTGACATGACCTATTACTGCAGCAGAGAGAACTTTGTAGGACACCCCAGGCTCCACATCATTGCTTCCATTTTATGAATGGGCTGTTAAATGCAGGTAGCAGTGTAAAGCAAACCTACAGAGATAGCGATATCCGTTCTCTTCATAATGGTACCCTTAGTGACAACTTTATACGTTTAAATATATCCAGTTCATTTAATGACTCGGCAAATTAAGTTTTAATTCAATGAGCTGTAAAAAGGAAATCAGTTTTTGGGGCATCAGTTTTCCATGGAAGAAAGAAAATTTGACAGCAAGAGTGGATAAGCAGTGGAATGCTCTGCTGCATGGGGTGGTAATTGTAAAATCAATAATGGAATTCAAAGGAGTATGGGGAAATTTGTTACAATAATATCTGTGTTTATAATTGCCAAAGGATAATATGGAAATCTTGCAACAGCTGCCTGAGATGTTTTTCCCTCTGAACAAAAACTGCAGGGACTTGAAAGAGGTGGACCTTGTAGTAACTTGAATAAATTATTGCCACAATAGCAAGCACCAGCTTTTTTAGTCATCAGTCTACTGCAGGCAGTAGGAAACGTTTCCTAAAGGTGCCCATACAGACTTTTCGTACGACAATCGTAACGTATGAATGTAGTGCCCAAACGAAATGCATGCATGCGCAAACAAATGCATGCGCAAACGAAAATAATTACAATTACTATAAGTCGTCCAGGTCTTTTATTTTAACTACCGTTGATTGAACCTTGCAATAATCGGGGAAGGATGGGGCCGTTGTACGAAAATCGTATGACGGTTCGATCGTCGGACGAAAAGTTTCGTACGATAATCGTAAGGTGTATGGGCACCCTTAGGCCTGGTTCACACCTGTACGTTTTGTGGTGTGTTCAACGCTCTTTGAAGGCTCTACAAAACGCTCAAACATGAAAATCCCATTGTTTTCTATGGGTATGGTTCACACCTTGCAGTATTTCAGCCCGTCTGAACACGCTAAAAAACGGCCTATGCCTGAAAAGGTACATGAGCTTCTTTGCGGCGTTTTTGTCACGCGTTTCCATTGGGATACAGCCAAGTAGCGAATCGCGGTAAAAACGTGCGTCACGAAACGCGTGACAAACGTGCACATTAGATACGCCTAGGTGTGAACAGAGCCTTAAGGTGCCCATACACCTTACGACCATTGCAAGACCTTTGTCTTGCGATGGTCGTAAGCTCATTGAAACCTTGTACGATCTGCCCATCTTGGACGGGCAGATCGTACTTGCGATCGAAAGCCCGCCCCGCTGAGGGGGGGCTTCCGATGACCGCAGTGAGGGGCGGGCTTCCGATCACTGCAAACGGGCAGTGTGCGCGTGCGCACACCGGCCCGTTCGGCAGTTGTCGAACAAGCAGGCCACTAACCCACCGAGAACTGTACGATTCTCGGCGGGTTTTCAAGCCTGCTTGTCCGACGGAAGACGTGCGACCGTACAGTAGAAACGGTTGCACGCCTTCCATACACTGTACGATTCTCGTACGATCGCGGGATTTCTCGCGATTCTCGTACGAGAATCGTACAGTGTATGGGCACCTTAAGTCACCACCGCCCCAGCAATCAGACTGCAACATTGTAACTTTGTAGCAAATCACAAGTTAACAGGCTGCAGCAGGGTCCACTTTAAATGAATTTGGTACTGAAAGAATAATGTGCACTGCCATTGCTGTGCTCCTTCATTTCCTGGCTGGCTTCAGTCATTTTAGTCACTGACCTGGAACAAGCATGCAGTCAGGCAAGTCAGAATCTCTGATCTGCATACTTTTTCTAGTCAATTTAGGAAGTATTAACCCTTTCACTCTCAGCATTATATCCCTTATGGTGCTGGCTGCAGGCCCCTGTAATATGTAGGAATGCACTGATACTAGTATCAATATCTGTGCCGATGCCGAGTATTTTGGCGAGTAGTTGTACTTGCCCAAATGCTTCGATTCCTAGCCGAATTCTTCCGGTATCAGGAAGCCGAGCAGCGAGTCATTGCACGCAGCCCGGCTTCCTGATTGGTCGGGAAGCTGGCGCAGTGTAATGATGCGACGCCCGGCTTTTTGATTGGCCAGAAAGCTGTCTCCATGCTTTCTCATCACCTAGTAACGAGAAGCATGGGGACGGTTTTCCTGCTAATCGGGAAACTGGGTGACGAGTCTTTACACGCCACCCGGCTTCCCAGCTAATCAGGAAGCCTGGCTTCCTTAATGGGAATTCTGGTATCGGTATTCGGTATCGGCGAGTTTGGAGGTGTTGTCCCCCCCCCCCCCCCCCCCCCATGTGATAGCAGTGAAGTTAAGTAGAAAAAAGTTTTACAAAATAAAGTCAAATAAGATAAATTTAAAAATACCCCAAAAAAATTGTAAGTCCCCCGCCACCCGCAAATATGCGCATTCTAACATAAACACACATCGGGTGCGCCTACATGTGAAAATGTTGATTGCACTACACATGTTAGATATAGCCACATGCACCAGAGTGACAACAATAATTCTAGGGCCAATATACATGGTTAACTCCTAACTGATGACCTGTAGAGGGCTTTTAAATTTGGGGTACTCTATAACATGTGTGCAAAAAACACCTTAGCAGCGTAAGGGTTAAAGGGGCTGATTTCAAATACTGCTGCCACTAGATGCCACTAAGGAGCATTGTAATTACCTATGCTCCTAAGCTCCATCTAGTGGTGGCAGTGCTGTGCATAATTATAAATCAACCCCATGGCGTACGTATGTTTTGGATGGAGTGGTAAAGGGTTAAATTCCCTACCAGGTTAATTTTTTTTATTGTCTGAGCTGAGCAATGGGAGCCTATATAGTCTTCTAAAGTCAGCTCTCCTTTAATAGATATGAGTCATAATTCATACAAATGAACTATATGACTAAAACCATCTTAAAATAACAGTCACTTCTGCTTTTGTTCTGTTATTTCACAATGGATTAAAGATAGTCGTGTGTGTCTACCCAAATCCATCCCACCCATCCCTTTATTCCAACTAAACAAAACAAGAGTGAGTTCATTTTTCTACCTCCAGCTCTCATATTAACACATCACTGAGCCGAAGAACCGAACGCTGGCCGCAAAAGCTTGTTGTCCACCTTGATTAGTGGAGGATGAACACTGTACAATAAATTAAAGTCTTCATTCAGGCTTAGACGAAACTGACATACATGACAGAACCCGTAAAGCCACAAAGCCCAGCGCCATAAATGAAAGGTGCGGTGCCTGGGAAGGGGATTAATGTTGGATATTGATAAGGAGAGAGTGGCTCAATCATGTGTGCACCCCATCCCTTTAAATTCTCCCCCTGGGTCTTTTTAAATTAACTTCCTCCCATTCAGTGCTACAATTTCTACTTTGCCTCATATAATTTACAGTCTCCAGTGAGGTTCTGACATGGCCGATTTATCTGAGTCTTTATTCTCCTCCCGGGATCAGAAGCCAGTTAAATGCCACCGTTAAGCAGAATGTAACCGTTTCGTTCCCGGAGCCGTGGGGCGTTGTGGGTGGGATGCTTCTGCTTGTTCTGGTTCTTGGTGAGGAAATGTATTTTTTTATTGAACTGACACAGCCAAGAAATAATTCAATGTTATACAGACATTCCTTAGAGCCAAAAAAAAAAGGGGAATGGAGGCATTGTAGAAAACAGATTAGGTTTTGTTTTTTTTGCCAGGCGACTGGCAAAGGCAATCATGTGGAACCCAGCCATCGGTTGTGAACAGAGCAAGGTGGGAAATTGGTGTGAGTGCCGAATCATCACCGCTAATAGGTGCGCTTGATGAGGTGCCAGCTCCTCAGCCATAAAGGATGTTGTTCTGATTGCGCCAGTGGAGCGTAATCAAGAAGCATTCAAAAACATACAATGTATTTTCTTTTAGTAAAGGAAGGCAATTTTCTAAATAAACTAAAAAGTGTTATGATGAATATATTTATAAAGAAAAGTACCATGTTCTAACGTTACATTACTTTGGGCAATATGGCAAAGCAGGCAAACTTTTGCTCACTCCACCCCCTGCCTATATGTTTGTATGGTCCTGTCACCTAACACCATGGGTCCTCTTCCTCTGCAGTGGGCAGGTCCTGAATACAGCATTCTCTTGTGAGCTCAGGGTGGCTTTATGACATACCCCTAGGGGGTGGGTCCTTGATGCTGCAAGGCATCATTGCAGGGGGACAGCTTATGAGGACTGAGTATTGCAGTGAGAGCTTTTATTTTTCTTATTTTAAAGTATAAGTCCACCTTCAAGTGGAATAAAACTCCAGCCCCCCAACATAAAATAATGAGGCTAATTAGTTCACAAGAACAGGTGTAGGATAGTTAAAGGAGCTTCCATAACCCTCAGCCCATTGCACCCTTAAAAACCACCAAAAACACCTTAGTTTTCCATCCCCCATTAACTCAACAAATGCATTTTGTCAAAATAGCGAAATTTTACCAACATCTCCCAATTCTTACGGAAATTTAAGGGAAATGAACCCAGGAGGGCAGAGTGTAGAAGATGCTCGACGCTGAAAAATATGCAGACCACAAGAACTAAATGAAGACATTGGATATGTCGAGACACCATCATCCAGCCAAGCCAATGATTTTGGGTGGAGTGAGTACATTTTTCCATATTTCCATGGCTTTTTAATACTGCTTTTGTATGACACATCTTTCATCTCAAAATATCACCCAAACAGTCTTCTACACTTCACTCCAGACCTCCTGCTCTCTTGTGTCACATACCTGGATAGAGACTGAATGTGTGAGAAGGCCTCCCTTGCATCTTGTGTCCCAATGACTCTGGAGTTGGGGACAAGTAGACAGCGAGTGGCACAGGTGCTAGTGGTGATCACACCGTGCAAGCTGGAGTCCAGGTGCTGGGTGGAGAGCAGAGCAGAATCCGTAATAAGGGTCAAACGAGCCAAGGTCACACCAATCGGGCAGGCAAGGTACAGAAGGTATGAGGCAGAGGGAGTCCAGTAAACGATCCAGGGTCAAGGGCAGGCAGCAAGCAAGAATGGTCATGATCAATCCGGGTCAGAAGTCAGGCAATACAAGAAAGAAGAACACAGGAAAACTGGGGAGCTGAAAGACAATCCAGCAATTCAGAGACAGGCAGACTTGGTTTAAATAGTGTGCTCCATTAGGGCACTGCGTCACCTCCTGTGCGACGTTTGGCATGCTTTTTAGAGGCCTTGCCGTGGTGCACGTGTATGCACAATAACAGGTGGTCTCTGACACTTGTCACCCCCTCCCATGTTCACCTCCAGGACTTCTCCAGAGTGTCTCTCATCCTGTGAAAATCCCTACCCCAATATGTCCACTTATCTCCTACTTTGTCCGCCTTTAGGCTAACGCTGAAAACTCATCTCTTCAGGGAAGCCTATCCAACCTCAACATAATAACTGTCCTTTTACATCTTGCATTAACTCATCCCACACAATTATTACCTTTTGTATAACATGCCCCTCCTATTAGATTGTAAGCTCTCACGAGCAGGGCCCTCCAAACCCTCCTGTATTGTAACTGTACTGTTTCCCTTCATTTTGTAAAGGGCTGCACAAACTGTTGGCACTATATACTATGTAAATCCTGTATAATAATAATAATATAATTAAAATATAATTATTATATAATAACACATTCATTTTTTACAAGCATCAAATAGTTCGAAAGTCACCAACCAGTGGTTTAGGAGAGACATGTGTCACTTGGCTATTTCTGATGTTGCTAAGACCTAAACTTAAATGTAAGGTTTGCTATCTCATAAGGAACATCTAGAAATATGAACTGGGGTTGAAAGATTTCCCTTTTGGCTTGACTCCCTTCTAAAAAATATCAGTGTGCTGACGTGTGACTGTGCCTAGGCACTCCTATTCGGTAATCTCAAAACTTTATATCTGCAGTGTGAATTGCTAGTCTTAGGAGATTTGAAGGGAGATTTGGTGATGTGCTGCTCACTGCCCTCCTTGCTGAAGAGGAAGCTGTACCCAAGAACCTGCAGTGCCTGCATTTCCCTGTTTCTGCTTTATTCAGTGGATCTATGCTTCCTCTCCTCTACTACATCTTCTTGAATCACCAGTTGTCAGATCACCAGTTTTGTTACAAGGAAGCAAAGCCCTACTCCTCTTCCAAAATGGCCTCCACACAGAGACTGTGCTGAATAAAGCATTGGTAAGCTTGCCGTAAACAAACAGATTTTTTTAGCCTGTAGGCTGAACAGATTCCTCCATCCACGCTCAACAGTGTGGATGGAGGAATCCCCCCTTCTCCCCTTGCAGTCTGAAAACCGGTGTCCACTCTTACAATTCTACCAGTTTATGGCCAATGGGGAAAATATCAGCTGCAGTAAAAGCACAAGCCATACTGGTGACTAGTCCTTTGTCCTCTGCCTGCCTTTTCCACAATACAGGTCCTCTTTATTACAGTTGCCTTGTTTGAATACCTGCAGCACTATACATGTCTCATAAGCACAAGCCAATTAGAATCTCAAGTTATCATTTATTTGACGATTTAACATGATTAACAAAAAAACAATATCCCTAGTTGTATCCAAAGCCAATTAACCGCTATGTATTTTCTGTTCATCGTCAGTACGTGTCCTTGTAAGAGAACAATTTGATTGTATCTTTTTTTTTTTTTAGTACCTACAACATTAACCTGAATGGGAAACAGAAGACCGAACAAAAATACATGCCACTAGTGCATAACAGACCAGCTTTGAAGGGCAGCTGCCAGGATGGCTGTAATCTGGAATAAGTGAGGTTCCCATATGGGGCTGAAGGCTGCCATTACCCATCTTCTACCCATTACCCATCTTCATCTTACCCACTAGTGCTATATCAGAGGGGAAAACCTAAAAAAAAAACAATGTTGTATGGGTGTGTTGTATTTTAGAACTAGCACTGCTTCCACTAATCAGCCAATGGCAGCTTTCGCGGTGACGGCCATCTTGACCAGGTACACTTTAACCTACAGTATTTATTTAAAGCTCAACTCCAACCAAATATTTTATGATTTTGGATAGAGGAAGAAGCTTTCGAACCTCTGACATGTTTGTTTGTTTTTTGCTATATCCCTATTTTTTCACTTACTATTAAGGTAAAAATATTTAACAAATTATCAGTTGTATTAGACTTTTGTTCTAAGGATCTGGGTCCTGATTTGCAGCTGCCCTTGATAAATTCAGATTGATTTATTCGTGATGTTTTCATTCATAAACACAGTTTTAGAAGTGTGTAGAAGAAGGGTCATTAATAGTTGATAGGGTATCAGAAGCACAGGAAGCAATAGGAAATCTGTCCAATAGCAAATCTGTCCAATAGGAAATCTTTCCAATAGGAAATCTGTCTAAACTAGCAGAAAGAATAATATATATAATAAACCTAATAAATAGAAATTTAAACCCTTTTCAAGCTATTAAAAAAAAAGTAGTTTTGGTCAAACTGGTTTTACATAAAAAAGTGCAATAGTTCATTATCTTGGCATGTGAGATAATTAGGGCTTCATTTATAGAAGTTTTGTCCGGCATATAGATGGGTGGATGCTATTCGCAGGGCACCTATAATAGTAAGAGCCAATTAGGGGTGTTAGTGCCATGTAAATGGAAGCCACCCAGCTATATGCCGGCAGCATATAGCTTTAAGTACCGTATGTCTGCATGTAACAAGAGGTGTCTCACTAGTGAATGAGATTCTGCAGTGTTCCAACCAGCAACGATGTGATGTCTACTCAGTTGAGCAGAGTTGTGCTAGGGCAGGGGTAGGTAGCTCCAGCTGTTGTGGAACTACAAGTCCCATGAGGCATTGCAAAACTGACAGTTACAGGCATGACTCCCAGAGGCAGAGGCATGTTGGAATTTATAGTTAAAACACAGCTGGAGGCCGGAGTTCTCCACCTCTGTACAAGGGTAAATCTGCCTTTTTCATGCTGATATGACTTCTGCACACTGATAAGTCATATAAGAGGGGGAGAGTTAAGCTAGCCATACACTGCATGAATTTTCGGTCACTTCCTGATGAATCGCTTGAACTTCACGCTGTGAGTGGCCCTGCGGGCACCACCCAGCTCAACAAAAGTTGATTTTTGAATAGACTTTTGTCAAAGAAGCCGGGTGGAAACTTTTTAGTTGAATAGTGGCTGCAGGCAATCAGATGCAGTCACTGTTGAGGTATTCAGCAGCCATGGGTCCCAACAGCTGTCTAAAACAACAGCCAGCTGGGAAGATTTCTTCCTGTTAGCGTGGATGGGGGAATCAATTGATTTCTAAATCTAAGGAAATCTATAAAGTGTATGGCTAGCTTTAGGGGCGGTCAAAAATCAACCATAATTCCAGTGGAGCCAGTTGTAAAGTGCAATTACTGTGAAAGAAGAATGGCGTTTTATATTTCTTTCCAGATATTCTTCTCTCCCTTGGAAGCATGTGCTACTGATGTTCAGAGCAGAAAGCGTGAAGCACATCTTATATCTGTTGAGTCTGGACATCAAGTCATCCGCGCAATAAATTCTCTTTGAATGACAAATCTGCGTTTTTACATCCAGCTAACAATGTAATCTTAAAGTGGAACTTGCTTCTCTTAATCAAATAAAAAAATGGAGAGGTATGCTGCCTCTGCTGCTGTTTTCTTCTGAAGAAATGTGCTCACCAGTCCAAGCATTTTCTTTCCCTCACCTGCTGCTGTGCAGGTATAGGTTGCGTCCCACGCCCCCATCAGTTTTTCAAAGAGGACTTTCCATATGGATTCCTCAGCTGGCCTCTTGATGGTACGGCATCAGATCTCGCATATTCGCACAGAGAGATCTTCCTGTCACCTGCTGCTCTCCAGGTATAGGTTCTGTCCCACACCACCATCACTTTTTTAAAGAAAGCTTTCTCTTCTGGATTTCTCAGTTGGCCTCCTGATGATACGGCACCAGATATCACATATGCGCAGAGAAAGATCCTATTTTCGCCTACTGCTCTCCAGGTATAGGTTCTGTCCCGCACTGCCATCACTTTTTTAAAGAGGATTTTTTTTCTTCTGAATTTCTCAGCTGGCCTCCTGATGGTACGGCATCAGATCTCGCATATTCGCAGAGAGAGATCTTTCTCTCACCTGCTGCTCTCCAGGTATAGGTACTGTCCCGCGCTGCCATCACTTTTTCAAAGAGGACTTTCTCTTCTGGATATCTCAGATGGCCTCCTGATTATATGGCACCAGATCTCGCATATTCGCAGAGAGAGATCTTTCTCTCACCTGCTGCTCTCCAGTTATAGGTTCCATCCCGCCCCGCCAATACTTTTTTAAAGAGCACTTTCTCTTATAGATGTCCCAGCTGGCCTCCCGATGATATGGCATCAGATCTCACATATTTGCAGAGAGAGAGCTCTTCCTCTTACCTGCTGCTCTCCAGGTATAGGTTCTGTCCTACCCCACAATGACTTTATTCCCTTCTGGATTTCGCAGCTGGCCTTCCGATAATACGGCACCAGATTTTGTGTATTCGCAGACAGAGATCTGGCACAGTTATTGTCTCCTGGTATATGTGATGTAGGTACCTCAGGAGGCTGCAGGAGGACAGCAGACAAGCAATAAGGAAATTGGAGAGCTGGAACTCTAAGAATAAAAAAAGGTACTTACCATTTATAAATTATAAAACCTGTCTGTTTTTGTAAGGGGGAGTAGGGAGGGAGGTCATGAGACATGCTTTATTATTTGCTGAAAGATCCGCTTTAACGAACCTGAGATCTGTCTACTTTTTCTATAACCTATAACTGTTTTGTACATATTTTCTTTTTTGAATTCTTGAAAGAAAAAAAAAAGAAAGAAAAAAAAAAGAAAAAAATGTAAAAGTTTGTTTCAGAAATAATGAAATGTTACAAATCAATATTGCTATATAAGTTTATTATCAGAGCTTTGCTTGTTGGTCCTTGATTTAAAAAAAGAAAAAAATCTGTTATTCGCAGAGATCAATAGTTCAAGATGAAAATGACACACAGGACTCATTACCGATACTTGTATCAGACTGCTCAGTCCTGAGTTTCAATTAAAAATGATCCAGGTCTGTATCCAGGTCTGGATATTTAATTAAACAAGTGGCTGTTGTGGCCCTTTTGAACTCCATACAAGTCTAATGTGAATTTTTGAGGGACATTGGGTGAAGGGTGGGGGTTCTCAAGCAAGATAAAAGGCGTTTTTGATTTAGATAGGCTACCTCTGAAATACCCTTGCCAAGCGGCGATCTGTGCTGTGCCTTAGCTATCAAACCGTGCTCTGGGAATCCTTTGTCATGTATTAAATGCTTGTTCATAAATAAAAAATACAGAAGTAAAACAAGAATTTAAACACTGTTAAAAAGAAGCTAAAAATTTGTAAATTGACAGTGGATTTGTACTTACTTTTCTGCTACAGGACCTGCAAAGTTACATCCTTGGTCATATGATCATTCATTATTATTATTATTATTCTTATACAGGATTTATATAGCGCCAACAGTTTGTGCAGCACTTTACAATATAAGGAAGACATTACAATCACAATACAATTCAAGACAAGATGGTAAGGAGGGCCCTGCCCGTGATGGCTTACAATCTAAAAGGGAGGGGCAAGTGATACATGAGGAGGTAGCTGTGCGGGAATGAATTGTTTGAGAACGTGACGGACTATCTGATTGTTACTTAGGACCCCTTCACACCAGCAGCTGCTTTAGAATGCAGCCGCTGGAGTGCACTGTGAAGGCTGCGGTTGCTGATGCACCGCAAACAGCACATTGGACTGTAACCTTTTTTTTTTTTTTTAGACCTTTATTAAAATGTCACAAAGTGACATTTCATGCAGTTCTGTTTGACTCCGCACAGTACAATGAGGCGGATTGCGTTACACCATGCTGTGCTGAAAAAAAGTGCTACAGGTCATAATTTTTTCATGTACAAACTACTGTGCTAATTAAAAACAAAGCTTTGTCTATGTGTCAGGACTGCAATGGGCAGGGTGCCCAGTGCAGTCCAACGCACCTGGTATGAGCGGGCCCCTACATATTTTGTTGGCTGGAACAGTTGAGGAAATGTAGCCTATAATTCACAAGGAAATCTCTGTACAAATGATGGGGCCGATTTTAGGGATGAAAGCTAAATGTCATTTAACCATAGCAACAAATCAGATTCGGTTTGTCATTTTACAGATAGCCTGATTGCTTGTTATAAGCAGATGACATTGCTATATAATACTGCTGGTGAAGCTAACCTTTATTACACCTTAAAGGGTGCTGTTCCCAATGATTAGCTGAGCTGAAGTGAGATAAGCAGATCACACTAAGTTAAGCTTCTTCGGATTATTCTAAAAGGCTAAACTGAGCTTGTCAGTAGGACTGCAGTGGCTACAAGTGTGCCTGAATTAGGCAGCAGAAAGTCACATAAAAGAAGTACGGAGGAACTCCACCAAATTACAAAACCAGCAGAAAATCTAAAATAATAATAATAATGATAATAAAAACAGTTGAACCTTTCAATTTTGGTAAAGAGCCTTTCTTTTCGTAGGTCAAGTGTCAGCTGGTAAGTCACGTGACCTATCCTATTTCTTTGCTTCTCCAGATGTTGAAAAATTACATTTTAAGTGGAGTTAAATGAGGATTAAGCGACTAATGGGGATTCAGGAAGAGATGACAGGCAGCTGTGAAACTCACAAGGTCACAGGCCTGCCAACAGGCTTTGTATTCCACACCACATAAAGTATATCTAGACGCAAAAACAAAAATGTGATATATTGCAGCTCACCAGTCCTTAGATGTGGTGTCTGCATTCATTCGTTTTCAGTTTTTCATACTTTATTTTCACCTGGCAACCCTGTAAATAACACACAGCATAACCTAGAGCAAAGGTGGGCAACTCTGGCCTCCAGTTGTTATGGAGTTACAAGTCCCATGAGGCATTGCAAGACTCTGACAGCATGGCATGGCTCCCAAAGGCAGATGCTTGGTGGGATTTGTAGTTACAGCACAGCTAGAGGGCCAGAGTTGCCCACCCTTGAGCTAGAGTGACTATGCTCACTCATTCAATGTATCTATTGAGGAGCAGCATTGCCACACTGGGCTGTAAACCCAATTTGAACTACAAACACACCTGTTTATTTTCATCACAATTAAATTGAGGATTGAGTAATTTACAGAAGATAGCTTGGCAGGAAGATAACAGTGAGCATTGCCTTCTCCTAATTATAACCCCCCGGAGAGCTATCTTCTAAAATAAAAAGCCCTGAAGAAAGGGGACGTATTTGCCCCTGAAACATGTTGGCTGTTTTATTAATTTGATTGAATTTCAAACATTAAATCTTTTATGAACTCTTAATTGGTTTGGTGCCCATCCTTTTGAAGGGCCCTTCAATCACCTGTAAAGTGGCCCTGTAAGCTCTTTACATCTTCAACAATAATGTTTGTTCATTTAATTTCTTGACTTTCACTGCAAACTGGAGCAATGTAAAAATAGCAGTTATTTTTCAACCTATATTAAAAACAAAACAATTGGAATCTTACCGAGTGCTATGTGAAATACATCCCATTTCCTTTATCCTAGTTTTAAAAATGACCCTAATGTGGTAAAAACTGTAAAAGTTTAATTGACATTTTATCCCCAAGAAAGAAATATGCATAATTAGATACATTTTACAAGATACTGTTTTATATGAGCAATTTATAATGTACGTAAAATATTTTATAAGAGCAGTAGAAGGTTGCACTGAAGCATGACCTCCCGTGACTCATTTATACATTGACCCTGCCACAGTTATCTCTGCTTCACTTGGACAGGCTGCTAAATTACCTTTATGACCTGTTCCCACCGGCCCTCCCACAGCAAACCTGAGACAATGTGGATACAAAGCAGTATGCCATGGCCTCAGAAGAAATTAGAGAGGAAAAAGTCTTACATTTCTCTTTCAACCTTTGTACAAACAATGGAAAGATTTGTAAAAAGGACTAATTGGCTTGGCCCTAGAAGGGAAAACTTTCAGACAGTGACAGATTGACCTTTGTTTATTGAGCTTGTCACAATTATTTCTTTGATGAACCTGCACTGACTATTTCACATAAAATGAGTGTGCCTATAGACTTCAGATGGCAGAATGACCAGAGTGGGTCACAGTCTCATGTTCATGGAGTCAGAATGTTCATTGGTTGATCATAGATCTAATGTCCATGGGTCAACCATGTCCATGTATCTACGGTCCATGGATCAAGAATGTCCATGGGTCACATATCCATAGTCATGGCCAAAAATATTGGCACCCCTGCATTTCTGTCAGATAATGCACCACTTCGCACAGAAAATTGTTGCAATTACAAATGTTTAGGCATTTTTATGTTAATTTCTTTTGTCTGTATTGGTATGACACAAAAAAGTGGAGAAAAAAAAAAAACAACATTCCATGCAAAACTCCAAAAATGGACTGGACAATTATTGGTAGCCTCAATTAATATTTGGTAGCACAGCCCTTGGAAAAAAATAACTTAAATCAATGGCTTCCTGTAACCATCAATAAGTTTCTTACCCCTCTCTAAAGGAATTTTGGACCACTTTTCTTTCGCCAACTGCTCCAGGTCTCTCAGATTGGAAGGTTCCTTTTCTCAGCTGCTGTTTTAAGATCTCTCCACAGGAGCTCTATGGGATTCAGATCTGGACTCATTGCTGGCTAGTCCATTACTCTCCAGCGCTTTGTCTGAAACCATTTCTGGGTGCTTTGTGACATGTTCTTTGGGTCATTGTCCTGCTGTAAGACCCATGACCTCTGACGGAGACACAACTTTCTGACACTGGGCCCTACATTACACCCCAGAATTTTTTGCTAGTCTTCAGATTTCATAATGCCATGCACACAGTCAAGACATCCAGTGCCTGAAGCTGCAAAGCAACACCAAAACATCAGTAAACCTCCACCATGTTTGACTGTAGGGACTGTATTTTTTTCTTTAAAGGCCTCTGAAAACAATAGAATGATGGACTTTACCAAAAAGCTGCCATTTTGTTTTGTAAAAAAGCTGTTATTTTTGTGTCATGCCAAATACAAACAAAAGAAATAAACATGAAAATGCCTAAACATTTGTAATTGCAACAATTTTCTGCGCGAAGTGGTGCATTATCATACAGAAATGCCGGGTTGCCAATATTTTTGGCCATGACTGTATGCACCACATGTCCATGGGTCCAGCATAATGGATCTAATTTCCATAGGTCTCATGTCCATGTGTCTACAATATCCATGGGAACATATAAATATTCAGTGCAATCCTCATGAATTTTAAAGTATATGGGGGTCATCTGCACACCGGAGTATACTGAAGAAAGAACGTTTATTCTGTCACAGGACAAAATGAGGTCCATTGTGAGTGACCATGAGTATCATGTCCATGGCTCCAGTTTGTACAATCTTCTATGGTCCATAGGTCTCATGTTTATGTGCCCAGAATATCCATGGGTTATATATCCATGGCTCCAACATTTGTATGCCCCAGAATATTCATGGGTTTACTGTATATCTATGGCTCCAACATTTCGATGCATCTAGAATATCCATGGGGATAATTTCCATGGCTGCAGCATGTCCGTACTTCATTGGAATAGATATTATTTTGAGTAAGTACTTATCCTTTCCTTGCCATAAATAAAAAGCTGTTGGGATTACAGTTCTTCTTCATACACTTTTAAGTACATATAGCTCTGTGGTCATTTAAATGTAACCTTCCATTTTCCAGCCCTTGCAAGAACCCCAAGGCTTAGACTAATCAGACTGGAACATGCATGGCCATCTTTAGATGTACCTGTCCATGGTCCTTTAAGATCTCTGTTGTGTGGCTTGCTGAAGACCACAATGCCTCCCCTCCAGAAGTCTTATAGAGGAGGTTCAATTTAGGGATCTTCGTTAAAGATTTTCATACTTCTGGTCTTTTCTATTACGGGAGCAGAATCTTCTCAATGTACAGGAGAAAATTGAGGAATCCTCTTCTACATAAGTCATTAAGCTACTTGTATGACATTATCATGCTGCAATCTCAGTTATGCCTTTGCTATGTTGGGCCCACTTTGCTGTGTGTCTAATGTTAGATGACTCTTGTTATGGTTTACTTTACAGTTACACTTTAATACTGTATTTCATGCTCAGTTTGGGCAATTTGCCTAATCACAGTTGCAGGTGGTTCACGCTGCCACTCTTCCAACTGTAATAAGATTATCATATTCTACTTGCAGTGTTCAGGATGTGTGCCTGATTTACATTTGAGATGCTTCGTGCTACAGCATTTCTAACTGTAGCTCTAAAGCTTTCCTGATCTGTACCAGACATAGTGGTTGTTGCTTATAACATGTAGAAACACACTTTTATTTAATCTGGGCCATCAGCCTTAAAGTAGACATAGCAACACATTCATGTTTTCATGTTAAATGCATGCATGCCAAGTAATGTATAAGTATAACCCTTTCAGGTATTTATTACCTCTCACAGACATTTAATTACCCTCCCTGACCATGCTTTCATCTACTTTTTGTCTCTAGAAGGACAGCGCCATCCTTGTTCATGCATTATTCAAGGTCAGCATCTACTTCCCTGACTGAGATTTTGGCACAGATATGGCGCAATCATGTAAATCCTGGTGCTTGGCTGTGTTCACAAATTGGCTGTTGCGAGACAAATGTCTCTTTAGATGGCCCCCTGCCAGTTTCTAACCCAGCCTTTCTCAATCCCGGTGTGCTTTTTGGCTTCCTCAGGGGTGCCTCCAAATTTTGTGGTAGTGAGACTGTGATGTGAAGGGGGAATGAAGACTGAGGTGAAGGGGGCTCCTGATGTAAAGGGAGAACTCTGATGTGAAAAGAGAGGACTCTGGTAGGAAAAAGGGGCTCATGATGTGAAGGGGGGCTACTGATGCAAAGGGGGACTCTGATATGAAGGGGGGAGGATCTTGATTTGAAGGGGCACTACAATGTGGGGTCCCCCTTAAAATCTATGACATTTAGACTGGGGTGTCTCGAGGTTTTGCATACTTTTAAAGGGTGCTATGACTAAAAAAAAGTTTGAGATACACTGCACTAACCTTGTGACTTACTAGAAAGTTTCAATTTTGAAGCCTGATTAGCCTGATCATAGGGGAAGAGGAGACTGAGGATATTCTTTTTCCTGCCTACGGTAGACTGTTGACATTTTTTCAGCCTAAGCAAAGTAATTTGCCTGCAGTTAAATGTAATTTTATTAGTGATAAAAGGTACAATGTTTTGTACTGCTGCTGTAAAACATTAGGAATTTATTCATGTAGACTTGTACATTTACTAAAAGGTCCACTTTAACCCCTTGTGGCAGTGCATGGCAATGCCACGGTGGAGTATGGCAACTTTGGCGCCCAGGACTCTTAGCCAGAGGGGCTGAGAGGTTCCACAATGTGAATACCTTTGCAGAGGAGGAACTGGCTTTTCAATTCCTTCCAGGTTTTCCTGACTATAGTGGGATGGGATCTCCAGTCCTGAGGCCAGGTGTTGCCAGTGGCCAGGGTGGGCTGAACAGGTGGCTGAGAGGAGCCTTATTAGGAAGCCAGCCCAGTGCTTTACAGGAGAGTTGTGGGTGAGCAAGAGGCACACGACGACAGGCAGACTCTGCTGCGTGCGTAAGCACAAGGGACACAGCCAGAGGGGCTGGAGAGGTCCAGAGGGTTGGTGACCCTGAGCTATCTGTCGGGGAGATAGGGAGAGACGGTGACCCACAAGGGGTGGATACTGAACCGCTTGGAGCTGAGGAGCTGGGCAGTGCTGAGGACTGTATTCACAGAGAAATACGGTAAAGTCCTGGGACCATCACACTGGGAGTGTATGGGACAGACAGATGTCAGTGAGACCAACCACAATGTCTTGATGAGACTCCTGAATGAACTGTTATGCTTAATTTATGCTGAATAAAGACTGTCCTTTTATGTTAAAGTCAGCTTCAGGAGTGGTCACTTAGCGCTTACCATTGTGCTATATTCCCCAAACTATCTCACCCTTTATATTATAATCTTCTTTTTGGATTCTCTGCAACATTGGCATCATACTTAAAGGACTGGTTCAGATTAAAACTATAGAAGGTAGTAGATCAGATAAAAATTATTAGCAGGCTGGCTCATTCCTGAACTGGCCATTGAAGGTGTAAGTATGGTAATGAACAATATCACCAAAAACTTGAGATGGAAAACACTCCAAGGGCTATTTATCAAAACTAGAGCAGACATAATCTGGAGCAGTTTCCCATGGGAAACAATCAGCATCTCTCTTCAGTTTGCCATGCAGAGCTGCTCCAGATTTTGTCTGCTCCAGTTTTGATAAATTGCCCTGTCTGTGTATATAGTAGAACAAAAGCCTTGCAGTCAGTGGCATAGCTATGGTTTGGGGATACAAACTTTAGATTGGTCCCCATTGCTGGGACCCCTTCCCTTGTTACCAATACCCCTTTTACTGACCCTCAGTAACACCAAAAAGAGTGCCGGAGACAAAGGTGGTGTAAAAAGACCCCTTCACCACTGCTCATGACCAGTACAGGGAGCAGGGACCTATGGGACTTGATTTGCTGATGTAACAGATCAGATCACTTAAAGAGGTTCTGTTGGAATCATCCCTGTGCTCTCTGCCTGATATCTGTAGCTCTACTATGGGGGAATCTATCTTTTAGAATATGTACTCCCAAAGGTGCTCTGCTTAAGTGACCATTCACACATAAGCACAGGAAGAACGCAAGTCATGGTGGCGTGTGCCCCCATGCGTTCCCAAGTGTTCTCTCTATTGATTTTAGTGGGTTCCTGGACGCAGGCGGAACATGGGAAAGTAGGTAGCAAATTCTACAACATACATTCAGTGTTTTTTTCTGTGCATTCATGCATGTTCTCATGTAGGAAAAAAGAGTGCTTGCTCGGCCGCATTTGGGGTGACGCGTGTTCACAATCTGCCCAGGTGTAAATGGGGGTTTATTGCTTTTGTTACTGACAGGTAGTAAAGGCCATGGTGGCCCCACTGCAGCTAAAAACACCTGAACACCCTTTCTTGTGCTCTTGCTAGCTGCAACAATGAAGAATGAGAATAACTTAAAGCCAGGCAGATATAAAAAGCACAAATGAATGCAGTTCTGTAGTTATTACATCATTTTCAATGCAAGCAGTGTAAGTACCTAAATTTGACTTAGCAGCCATTTGCAGTCCAACTACAATGGAGAGTGGTAAGGGAAGAAGTTACACATGGAGCCAATCAGTTCTTGCGCGGAGAACAAGCATGCTGATAGGAAGAAAAAGCAGAGTGACAGAGAGATGAGTTGTGCCGCTTCTGTCCAGTCCAGTCACATGCTGGGGGCAAGCCCATAACAGCCTGGGCTTGAAGGAAGTGGGCTGAATGATGTTGACCATTATTTAAGCTGGAAGAAGTACTGCAGTGACAGCTCTGATTTGGAAGTGAGTATTGCAGGAAAAGCCTTTTTTTAATGTTACCTTCTAATGCAGTATACGTTTTTATTTGTGAATAGTTGCAAGACAAATGTCTCTTCAGATGGCACCATGACTAGTTTTACTGCCCATTATTTCAGCCTAGACAAACAGACTTTTTATCTCATGAGCAGATATGGAGAATCCCCAATTCATCACTTCCTGATTTGCTTAAATATCTTTATATATATCTACTACAACATCCGACCTGCAGAGAGTGATGCATTTTAATAATACAGGCAATCATGATTCATGAATTGTGTGATTCTCTGCAATCTCTATGCATATATTCAGGAGGATAAAAAAAATTGCAAATTTGCCGATTTTCCAATTTACCGGTTTTAAAACCAATTCGTTCATCACTATTCAGGAGCTAAGGCTTTGTTAATTCATTAAATATATAGCCTAATGTAGCTACAGTATATTGGGCTATAAAAAAATTATTAAAGCATGTGTGGCAACTTGAATTAGCATGTTAAAAGCAGCATCAATATTTGCTTTCAATGCCCCTGAATGGTGCTATCAGCTGTCCTCTGCAGTATAACTGACTGTAAAGTTTGTGATTGTGCTACAGAACGGCATAGCTACACATAATGCTGGCCACACGTTACAATTTTCTTTAGACTATCCAATAAATGTTTCATTTTTGGCAAATCTGTAGGAAATTGTATGGAAATTTTACAAATAGTTTAACACGTGAACTTATGCTTTGCACATGAAGAGGAGAGGAACAGATTCACTTTAATGTGGGTACATACTTCCCTTTTGCTTCCCTGACGATCAGGCTCCATTCATACAATGCGGTTTTCGTATGGCCGAATACATGCGGAACTGCTCTAAACATAAAAAACAATGCATGTTAATGTGCATTGTTCAGACTTTTGGTGCGGCCGCGCAGTACGAAACCAAAGCACGATTTTATGGCGGATTCTGCACATTCTGGCTATAGTACTAGCCGCAAACATGCGGAATCCGCGCGTATGTTAAAAGCTACCGCTATGTGTAAATGGAGCCTCAGTTTGGCTCTTGGAAGCAAAGAGAGGAAGCCCCCCGTAAATATAAATTTGTGACTCTCTCTTCGCCCCTAAGTAGGGTTGCCACCTGTTCGGGATTCACACGGACAGTCCGGGTTTTGAGTCCTGTATGTTCTGTGTCCGGGTTTCAGGCCAGCTCAACCACGGGGTCCTGGTGTTCCTGCTCGTATGCAGCCGTGCTTCATTCACAGAACGAGTGTAGACCTCCATGGTGACTGGACTTTGACGGTTCGTTCAACATTTCCAATCTCTCTCTATCTTCATCTTACACATACACTACTACAATCTATTGCATGTGCAATACTAAATGTTTACATTCAGGGCCAGGATTGTGGGGGGTGCAGGAACAACCAGTGTGAGTGTTGTTTTTTCATATAACCCTTAATGTCTCTCATGCCAAAAAAACATGGATCTCAGCAAACATTTCCTGAATTGCTCTGCATGGGAAAGCACATGTTTCCGTTAAGCCAAGGTTGGACAGATCCCAGGAGCCAAGTAGCCAATGCTCTTAAAAATCTTGAGGTTTCCTCTAGCTGTTGCAATTGGAGCTGACTCCTAAAAACATCCAGCTGGCTCCTGAATTGAACAGACTGAGTCCCCAATTCAATAATCATTTGTCCACCCCTGCTTTAAGCACATAGTTGGACATCAGCCATGATATGACCTCAGGCCAGGTTCACACAATTTGCTGCGTTTTTACAGTGATTTTACCGCAAAGTTTTCCACATTCAGGAGCGTTTTATTTTGGTCTGGTGCAGAAAATGGTGTGAACCTGCCCACAGTTCCAGTGCATTCAAGACCAGACAAAATGAGACAAGCAGTATTTTTCTGGCCTGGTCTGGAACGGACTGCGCTAGTGTGAATAGAGGCCAGAAATAGCATACATATACATTAGGATGCATTTTGGGTCCGGAAACAATCTGGTCTGGAGATGATCCAGACATGGTGTACTGTAAATGGGCCCTCCAGGAAGACCAGAACGGGGCACAAACATTGCAAGTACAAGGGTTTTTCTAACCTATCAACTAAATCATATCCCGCGCAGACAAGCTGGCCGGGGCTGCCTATCTTGCACATCTATTTTTATACACACCCTGGAATCTCTTCCTCCACGCTCGCTCAGTATGTCTGGGTAAATCTTGTCCCTGGATTGCTCCACATTTGTCTGTGCCTGGGAGTGACGCCTGTGATCTTCCTCTGACAGTCTGGGGGAACATTCCCTGAAAGCTGCATTTTCTCGTGCTGCACTTATCTATTGCCCTGAGTTAGCTTTTATTTCGTGATGTTCCGAGCGATCTCTTTTATCTTTTCATGTCTGCAGATGAAAACCAACTTTCATGATTTTCTGTTCCCCAGTCAATGAGTTACACACGTAGTTACACAGTTATTGAGGTTGTAAAGAGATCGGTTTATCATGATCAGCCTGCCACGGGTTTCCTGCCTGATGCTGTCATTTTTCCTTGTGTATATATGTCTACTTGTACACTACGGCTTAAAACAGTTACCGGGAACGCTGCTAAAGGGAGAGGAATCGGAGATTGTGACATGCACAACAACCTGGTTGGCTTTAGGTGGACATCAACTGCCATTCGAGACATGTGTATGGCAACTCATTGCAGAGCAATGATGAAAGGAGCTGTCCAATGGACAATTCAGGTTCTGGTAGATGCTGGAGAGTTAAACCAACTGACAGTTTCTTTTATCGCTCACAAATTTTATTGTTGAGTTATCTGCACTTAAAGTAGTATTAAACTCTCAAACTTTCTTTGAATAATGAATCCAGATCAAATAAATATAGATTGACCCGCAAAGTATTTCCCTAACGTTTTGCCCAAACAGTCATTATGTTTACGAACAGCTCCAACTCTCCAACCCAGGGAATGTGCCATATGTATCCTACCATGGATATACCACTGGTGCAGTAAGTGTTTTTCATGCATTTCTTGCCTACTATCTAGCTTTTCATTGGGCCAAAATAATAAGAAAAAAAGCTGAAGCTTGAAATGTGTGTAAAAACACACAAAAATGCCAGTACACGCGTTCAAAAGAAATATGCCTGAAAAGCAACCAAAGACACTCAGCTCAATTGTGAATGGGGCCTAAGTTTCAGTTCTGTCTGGAATGGACCTTTAAAGTGGAACCTCCGGCATGCCGTATGCGTTCCAGAATAACATGCCGTGGGCCTTTTAGTTACTAAGTGTCTGGGGGACGGAACAGTTCTTGCTGACAATAATCCTACAGATTACTCATGTTTCTAGTTCAGCATAGAAGAATTAAAGGGAGAATCTGATCACTTGTTGATCAAGAGGCGCTCCAGGCAAAGCTTATCATCCGCCATGGTCAGAACAATGCACTGGATTTATGCTGCTCAGACTGATTAGAGAAGAAGCTATTGAGTTGAAGGCTCAGCAGGGAAGGCAGTAAACGGTTAAATGATAGGTGAACCCTAACTATGAACTTCTATTTCCTTTTTTTTTTATTTTTTAGATATACCTTTGAAATGGGTGTACTCCTTTGGCTTTAGAGGAGGAGAGAAGGAGGTGTTGTGTAATTCCATGTTAAAGCAGAACTCCAGGCAAATGTGTTCTTAACCCTTGCAGTGGGGTTAACTCCGCACTGACAGGCTTCAGGGTTACTCCAGTCCCTGAAACCTGTCTCTTCCTACGCTGCAGTGATGGACTGTCCCTCTGCGTCCTCACATGCTATACACTGTATAGAATGTGATGACTCAGGGACCTTAGACCGCTGCAGCAGAGTGGGAGAGGGGCTCCAGGGACCGGACAAAGAGTCTGTTTTAGCACCCAGACAAAAACTAGCACCACTACAAGGGTTAAAACACTTTTGCGAAGAGTTTTGCTTTAAGGTGAAAAAGCGGTTCCTCTATAGATACAGTACAGTCAGCGAGCATTGTCATCCTAGCACAGGAAGTATGTTACTGGCAGGATCACTAGCAGGGTTATTCACAAAAGGGTGAAGAATTTGGAGAAAGCAGGAGAAGTGAACAGTTTTTTGGCCTATATTGTTTACTTCTCCTGCCTTCTCCAAACTCTTCACCCTTTTGTGAATAACCCTGTAGGTAAAAATATAGCTAATGCAGCCATCACATTTAAAGAGGGACTTCTTCTCTGACATCATTGGGAGCCGCATATATAGTCTAAAGAATTTAATGAAATAATTGGTTCATAGTACAAAGACAGCCAATGCATTTCAGGGGCCAAAAAAACTCCCTCTTCATCAGGGCTAAAAAGGCAAGGTTATGCCAGGAGCAGCCATTGAAGTCAGCCCCTGATGACAGACTGCTGTGCATGCATTGTAGAGTACCCCAAGGCTTCTTGGAATGCGGGATGTGAGTATCCCAGGAAGCTGCGAGTAACTAAATAGGTGATCCTCGCCTGGGCAAGAATCCAGAATGTGCGGTGATGTTTTTTCCCCCAAAAAAGTCATATTTTAAAAAAAAATGTCTGTTGACAGTCATCATGTTTGTCATCATGTTCAGCTCAGCTTCCCTGAACTTCCTATCCAGTATAAGATCACAAGTGACATAGCTGTCTCCAGCAGATGTCCATCTACTAGCTTGGAGAAGGGAGGAAGGAGCAGGGTTGAGGGGGGTGTCTTGTCTTGCTGTGTCTGGGTGTTTGTGGAGACACACACAGCTTACTACCACACACAAGGGTGGCTTCATAGGACCCTGCAATGGAAAGGAGTCACCCTAAGACAGGATATCAGGGCCAGTGCTCAGGGGACCAGCTCATTCTGCAGGAAACGAAAACTTTTAATCATCAAGGAACAACATCCATTGAAAATGATTTCGACAGCATCTGATATAGCTTTAAAACCTTTTGATTTTAATATCACTTTAAGGGATGTAAGCTGCAATATATTCCATTTTTTGTTCTTTGGTTTTGATATGTTAAACTCACAGAACAGCCTGTCTCTCTCATTACGTTTGTTGTTTCCGCAAAACCGTTATCGCAGCGAGCCACGAAGGGGTCAAACCTTTTCTCCAAAGTCACAGACCCCTCTAAGCTGCGGTGTCACACAAATTTCCAGCGCCACTTCTGAGCGCCAGCTTGAAGCCTATAATGAGCTTGCAGAGGCCGGGTGTCAGCCGGTTCGGCCGTTCTCCACTCTGGCAGGTACCTTGCAGGAGAGTTTGGGGAAGACAGCGGGAGACAGACCTTGCCCAGGGCATCGGCAGTGTGGAGAGCCTGATTATACCTTTGTTCTACGGGGGAGAATAAAGCAGGACGAGGCTGGCGTAGGCTTGGCTCCAGCCTGTGATTATAAATCAATACATGTATATTTCATGGTGTTTCAGCATGGTGTAGAAACACAGGCCTGGACACAGTGTGTTGTTTGTAAAAGTAATGGTGCTGCAATGCAAAATGAAAACATCCGCCGCTGTTGCCATGTACTTTTATCACACGATGATTATTTGTTACGGTAGAGGCTGTTTTATTTTCATGTAGGGGGGAAAAAAGATACCTTTCAACAGTAAACATGCCAAGGCAACAATGCAAAACAGTAACTAAAGTGGACCAAGCATTGGATATGTTTTATTTAGCATCATGTTCTTATGCTTGAACTATACACATAGTAAATGATGAGTAAAACATGGAGATCACAGGCAGTCATCCATTGCAGGGGTGACACCAAAATGACTGACAGTCATTTTGGTGTCACCCTCTCTAAAAAGTCGGGCATTCGGTCATGGACCGAGAGCCCAACAGTGTCAGGAGAGAGGAGGGGACCCGGCGGCATACCTCATCCCGCCGGGTGAACATCCCCTCTTCTCTCTGCCGGCGTCCATCACCAAGATGGCCGCTGGCAGGCGTCAATCAGATGGCCACGCATGCGGGATGACGTCATCACGCACGCGCAAGGTAACGTCACGCACACACACACGCGATGACGACACGGCGGGGTGTCACTGGGCCTCGGAACGCCCCTGATCACAGGGCTTTCCTTAAAGATTGTTTCATCTGCTTTTCTTTCCAGAAGGATGGCGCCATCTTTGTTCACGCATTTTTCAGATTCGCCATCTACATGCTGAACTGAGATGCCAGTGTCCTATCGAAAGCTCCGACTTGTCGAGCTCTACGACTGGGCATGTCACATCCGGTGACTGCCAGTAGGAGATGTACAGCAGATGGAGCTAGTGCGCATGGGTAGAAAATCCTTGTCGAACTGTCTAACTGTTGCCACTGCGTCTGAGGGGCTAGCGGCTCATCGGATTCTATAACCTAGTACAAACTTATATTTTTCCTAGGTTATAAAAGCCAATAGCCGTGCAGGCGCAGTCACAACTGTGGTTGTAGAAAGAATCATGTGGCTGCGCAGGCGCTGTAACATAATATAACCTTTGACTAGGTTATAGAATCCGATGAGGCAATAGCCACTGCGCCTGCACGGCTATCGGCTTCTATAACCTACGACAAGTATAACTGTAGTTGGTTATAGAAGTGGATAGCAATGCAGGTTCGGGTCATGCAACCGCGTGCTGCCAATCCTCCCATAGGGAGATATAGGCTGCTGCATGCATTTACACGCAGCACCTGTCCCTCCCAGGATTGGGTTTTGCATGGGCGTGCACGTCCATACAACGTGCAGACACATGCAAAGACCCAATCCTGGGAGAGACAAGTGCTGCGTGTAACTGCGTGTGAATGAGCCCTTACAGTCAACCATGTCTATTGGGTGCCTTGGGCTGACCATAAAGATTGCGGCGCAACAGACAATTTTGGCAGGATCAAAATACAATCTCACTGGGGGGAATTTATCAAAACTGGAGCAAACAGAATCTGGAGCAGTTGCCCATGGCAACCAATCAGCTTCTCTCTTCAGTTTGCACAGGTAAGATTTGATTGGCTGCAGTGCAAATCTGCTCCAGATTTTGTCTGCTCCAGTTTTGATAAATTCCCCCCACTGTGTATGGCGTAGAAGTAATCGCAATAAACTATTTTTGGGAAAAGGAGCAATACTTGTAGGAAAGCGGTTAATTACATTATCAAATGTGCAGATGTTAATTGCTGGCTAAACGGACAGACTTTTCCATGTTCTACTTTAATGAGCCCCATAAGGCATAGCCAGGAGACTCAGATTTTCTTTCTCTGTCCGCAGACGGCGGTCACAGGTGCACCCCCATGTGACGCACTAAATGTTTGTTAGATTTACAAAGCGAGAGCGGGACGCGTTATACAAGATCCTTAATTGAAAGATTTTATCAACTTAAAAAGGAGCTGGTTTAAAATTGCGGATGTCTGGGAGAGGCTGTGTGCAGACAGTGCCCCCCAATGGTGCGTGCTTGGATTGCATGATACTGTCACTGCAATGTTAAGCTCTGCAACGATAGACCTCTTAAAATAGGAAGGCAGACAAGTCTGACTCTTCAGGCGAGGTTCACACCTAGGCGACTCCTGACCGCGGCAGTCCGTGCGGTTTTGTGCACAATTGCTGCACGGTCGCGAGTCGCCAAGGTATGAACCGATCGCGCTGTGGCACCCCAGTCGCCCCGAGCGGATCGCGCATCTTCCCGCCACGATTCTGCCCGTGCAAGTGAACACGAAAAAAGCCGCAAGTCGTGTGTTGCAAATAAAGGTACTTGTTGGGAACTGTGGTTCTGCCTGCCGGCTGTTACATCCCTACTGTGCCCTGTAGTGACAGGCTGGCGGGAGGAACCACAGTGACCAGTTGGGGAGACCAGGTATCTCTTCAAGAATCCTAATCTCACAGCTTGACCTGTAGGCAAGTAATAATTCTCTTCTTTTCCTGGGTGGCTTTATATTTTTTATCTTAATGTAAGAGTTTAAGTTGGACCAGTAATCCATGCTAAACATATAAAGGAAACCTGTACTGAAGAAATCCAGTGCTGTCATTCCTGGGCTCCATCTTAGAATACTATTTGCCTAGCTGTCTTGGGCTGGTCACTGACTAGAAACAAGCATTCCAGTTACAAAGTCAGAGTCAAAACTCTTTATCTGCATACTTGTTTCAGGTCAATGCTTCCAAAAAGTCAATGTATCAGTATAACAGGCAGGAAAGCTAGCATAGTCAAAAGGGGACGCCTTCCTCTTTATTTTCTTCGTACAGGTTTCCTTTAAAAGACCTGTCTTGAAGTGTGCTGGGAAATTTGTCTTTTTTTTTTAATTTTAAACAAGTCCATTTTATTCTGGAGCAATGTTCACACCATCTCCGGACCAGATCTGGAGCAGTTTTTGTCGCATTCCAATGTGTTTTTAACCTTAAAATGGGCTTTCAGGTGCTGTCCAGTGTGTTCCAGTGCATTTTCATGCATTTTTTGATGTGTTTACGGAACGGACTGCGCTGGTGTGAACAGAACCCAGAAATAAAGTAGGGATATTTTGGGAGGCTTTTTTTTGGTCCGGGAACAAACTGTTCTGGTCTGCACATGGTCCGGACCTGGTGTAAACAAGCCCTTACGGCCAGAGGATCAACATGAAAGCCTAGTTTCCTTTAAGACTAATGCCAGGATGAAAATTGGAACCAAATTACATTTGAGAGTAACTTTAAAGGTTTAGGTGCACGACTGCTCAGTTTGTGGCCATGCACTCTCAACGTTGTTCGCTTCCCTATGAAACAGAACAGAGTCAATGCAGCGACAATGTTCCCTGTACTCTGTAGGGAGTCCGTCTGTCAATGTACACAAGTGCTTGGAGTCAGCACACAACGCAAGTCAATTGTCCTATTGACCTGAGTTTGGCATTGACTTGCTGACGCTTGGGTACACTGACAATTCCTTGCAGGGTCCAATGTGCCATATAAGAACCACCAGCTCAGCTCCTTCACTTCAAACCTCATCACTTACGCTAAGATAGTGCAAAGCATAATGACAATCTTCACAGTGAAATAACTCACTGCAACCAATCAGAAATGATTCTTTCCTGATCAAGGTAAAATGAAACATGATTAGGTAATGAGATTTGTTACAGCACTTACTCTGATGAAGCGCAGTGTATCAAACATGGTCTGTTAATCAAATACCTTTTTCACTTTTTTTCATCCTTTGTTGCATCTCTGCTGATCTCCTGCAGCCTGTCTACATGCACTCCAGCGATAGCTACATGGCATTTCTTAAGACAGGTTTCCTGATGGTGACAACAGTGTACCACACCTGTGCATTGAGTATTGGCACGGCCACCTATAGTCTCCATCAGAAGCCTGAGTGACAGAAGCAGAACAGAGAGACAAGGACATAGAGTTGTCACCTTCTAACAAGAAGTACCTGAACAAGCACCTTCATGGCTGTTTTGATGAATTGATTGGATGAATGATTTAGAAATATTGTCAAAGACCTGTGAAATTGCATGAACATGTTATAGATTACAATAGATTTTAATCCATAGCTGTATGAAAATAATAAGGCAACTATAGTACGCAGAATCTTGCTTGCGGAAGCTGGTAGCAATATCTTGTGCAAAAAATGCTATGTATGCTGTAACCATGTATGCAGTGTCCTAGCAATGAAGGACCCTAGGCAGCTCAAGCCACCTGCATTCTAGCAACAACGGATTCTAGGCAGCTAAAACCACCTGCATCCTAGCAAAAAATTATGCTAGGCAGCTCGAGCCTGCTGCGTCTTAGCAACGGAAGACACTAACCCAGCTGTTTCCTAGCAATGAAGGATGCTAGATGGCTGGAGCCACCAGCATCCAAGCAACAAAGGACTTAAGGCAGCCTAGGCCACTTGCATCCTAGCAACAAAGGACTCTAAGCAGCTCACGCCGTCTGCATTCCAGCGAAAAAGAACTCTTGGCAGCTAAAGCCACCTGCATCCTAGCAACAAATGACACTAGGCAGCTCAAGTCTGCTGCACCTTAGCAACGGAAGACACTAGGTGGCTCGAACCAGCTGTTTCCTAGCAATGAATGATGCTAGATGGCTTGAGCCACCAGCATCCTAGCAACAAAGGACTTAAGGAAACCCAAGCCACTTGCATCCTAGCAACAAAGGACTCTAAGCAGCTCAAGCCGTCTGCAACCCAGCGACAAAGGACTCTAGGCAGCTCAAGCCACCTGCATCCTAGCAAAAAAGGACTTAAGGCAGCCTAGGCCACTTGCATCCTAGCAACAAAGGACTCTAAGCAGCTCACGCCGTCTGCATTCCAGCGAAAAAGAACTCTTGGCAGCTAAAGCCACCTGCATCCTAGCAACAAATGACACTAGGCAGCTCAAGTCTGCTGCACCTTAGCAACGGAAGACACTAGGTGGCTCGAACCAGCTGTTTCCTAGCAATGAATGATGCTAGATGGCTTGAGCCACCAGCATCCTAGCAACAAAGGACTTAAGGAAACCCAAGCCACTTGCATCCTAGCAACAAAGGACTCTAAGCAGCTCAAGCCGTCTGCAACCCAGCGACAAAGGACTCTAGGCAGCTCAAGCCACCTGCATCCTAGCAACAAAGGACTCCAGGCAGCTCAAGCCACCAGCATCCTAACGATAAATTATGCTAGGCGACTCGAGCTGCCTGCATCTTAGCAATGATGGACACTAGATGGCTCAAGCCACCTGTTTCCTGCATGCTAGAATAATGAGTGTATTGTGACTCCAGCCACCTAGCATCCTGTGTTGCTAGGACGCAGGCAGCTCCAAAAAAGTGCTTTTGTGCTATACGCAAGTAAACATTAATGCAAATATTTACATGTGTAGGCCTAAAATGCAGTCATAAGCAGGACCTCAAACACAGATTTTACAGATCTGAACGCAGCGCAATCTTCATGCACTGTGTCCCTGGGCCCATAGAGAACAATACACGCGCATTCTGATTTAAAAAAAAAAAGCCACTGTACTGATAAAAACACAGCTTTTTTAACAGCCAAGTCCTTAACAAGCCTATCGGTGCCCATGAGACCACAGACAGGCCAAACAACCTTACATCAGCCCAACTTTTATAGAACTCAAAGCTCCAGCCACCTCCATCTCTGTAGAATACAAAGCCAGCCCAACCTGCCCTCCACACCTTGGAGAGTAAGCTTGGACTCCTCCACAACAATCGCCTACTTTTCTAAGTTATATATGGTACAAGAGAAATTGGGAGAAAAACTGAATTCCATCGCACTGCGTGTGCTCATAAAAAAGGATTTTTATGAAGTAAAACGGAGCATACATTCAGTATATTATCATTACATTTTTTTACTTCCAACTCTATTTCCCTCAGAATTTAATAACATTCCTTCATTTCATGCGTCTTCAGGCGGCAGACAACAAATACATATATATTTAATACAGCTTTGCTATTCTATGCGCTCTACGAAGCAGCCTAAGCGCAGAGCACTCTGCTTTTGAATTAACCCTGTGCAAGACTTGCAGGTACGGCGTGGATAGGCGCGATTAACCCTTTGCGCGCTGACCTCTGCAGATAGAAGCTTCTTGGTGGCGTCAAAACGGTTAAGGTGTTTTTTGCAAATCAGACAAGGACCCTGCGGGCTGTGTTTAGCTTCCCCAGCCCAGTGATTCACAGTGTTTAGATCTTCCCCATCCTTCAATCTCTGTCTCCGCTCTCCCGCTCTCCTTAATATCAAAGTGTTTGTAGAAATTGATCAAATATTGCTGGGTCTGTCAGAGCGTATTTACATTACACCAGTAAGGAGGGCTTGAAGCAGGCTCTCTCGCATGCTTGGTTAACCCTATACTGGTGTTTTTAAAACAGGCTTTTATGTTTAAGACAGGCTATATAATTTCTTATTTTTGGGAAAAAAAAGTGTGAATGGCCAAAAACAAGGCTGCTGTAAGTACGTAGAGCCAATGGACCAGTCCTCATACTCCTAGCGGGGTAAAGGTTGTAATATCTCTTAATTATAGTGAAACATTATGCCTATGTAGCCCTTGGGCTGCAGGTTTGGCACCAGGCCTCTAATGCATGGCATAATGTTTCACTATAATTAAGAAATATTACAACCTTTACCCTGCTGGGAGTATGAGGACTGGTCCAATGGCTCTACGTACTTACGCACATGTGGGCATTTGGTACTTATGTGGCCCTTGCCCTAGCAATCTGTAGAGGGAGATTCATAAAGTTTTAATAGCAGTGGTTTCTATTAGCCTCATGTAACGCATCCCCAATCTTACTGTCTTCTACATCAACCATACCTGTAGCATGTCCTCAGCCTAACCATCATTTCTAATATGTCCGCAATTTCGGACAATCCTTTTTAGCTTTAAATATACTGAACAATTTGTGTGGCCATTTGGTGATGTTAGGGACCACAGTTGAGGCTCTCCATGCTTTGTAAGTTGACAACCACTGACCATACAGGATACATAAAGGGATTCATGTCTTTCTGCCAAGCTTCAATAATATCCAAGTCACTGGCCCAATACAAGTATGTAGATCTAACTCATCAGTATATTTTTACCAAGTCAAATTTGGAAGCCAGAAAAATAGCATTTTGAGAAGGTGGTACACAAATAACCCCTCCTAAAGGAAAAGGGACTTCTGGATAATACAATGTTTTACATGACAGCCCTGTAAAGAAATGCCCTTCCATTCATACAATCACAGTCTTTGCAGGACCAGGACCCCAACTCGTAGACAGCACCATTGCACCCTAATTGGACCTTAGCAACATAAAGTAATTAAACAAGTTTGATATCTGGGAAGCTTATTTACCCCTATGGGGAGATTACCAGCATTCAGATCAGATTCAGGTTTCTGACGGCCATATACATAAGCCCTAAAAATGCCTATCAATGCCTATAAGTCAACAGGCAGGCCAAGCTATTTTGCATTAGCCCAACTTTTATAGAACTCATAGCCCAGCCATCTTCGTCTCTGTAGCATACAAACCCTGTCCAACCAAAAAGGACTTCTGGGTAATTCTATGTCTTCCATGACAGCCCTGTGAAGAAATGCCCTCCCACTCCGTCTTTAAAGCAATCACACGGTCTTTGCTGAACCAGAACCCCCGACTGGCAGACAACACGATTGCACCATAATTAGCCCTTATCAGCACAAAGTAGTTCAAAACGTTTGATATCTGGAAAGATTATTTATTCCTCTGGGGGTTACCAGCATTCCTTGAAGGCCACAACACCTAGAAAAAAAGCCTATGGGACTTTTAAGGTAACTAGTATATATAATATAAATCAGCTGCTTAAAACACTCTCAGCTATGCCATCTCTGAGCGAGCACTCCCATGTGTCCTGGACCAGGAGGCAAATCCACAGGGATATGGAGGGGGGGGGTGGGTTGGTGCAATTAATCACTTATCATCTGCAATGATTCAATAGAAAGGTCAGATAGTATTCTGTGCTCAGGTGTGTGAAGTACATTATAGTTGACACTGCCAATCCAATTGCAAACCACAAGAGACTGTACTTCCTTAACTAGTAATATGTCCTGATGTCTAGGCTGCAGCAAACTCCACATATAGAATGCCTACTGTACTGTGCAACATGCTGAATATTTACTTGCTTATAGCTTACTTTAATGGATGTATGATGCCAGTATGGGGCGGACGGACACGGTTGGAGGAGAGCTGCAGACTCAGGTCTGGTCATTGGCATGCACTTTGAAGCAAAATGGAGATAATGAACTGCAAAAGGCTGTTAGTTTTTGACGTTTCATTTAAAGCCTAATTCTGGATAGGTAAGAAAACAAATCAAGATTTTAACATCCAGTAATGCACATCTTGAAGGAGTTGTAAAGTCCCAGCATACACTATCCTGTTATAACATCAGCATTATAATAGGAATACATACTAGAGTTGTTTTTGATAATGCAATCAAAGCTTACTTGAAAAAGTCCCTTTTATGTAGTGATTGCTGCCTTCCATCACTTTCAACAAATTCTTGGTGTTGGGGAGGGAGTCCACAGAGGGAGAACATGAATTCAGAGACCCCCAGTGCCCCCAGTGCTTTTCTATTGGATACAAGAATCCCATCATACTTATATCAGATGTTTTTCTTTGTTACTGCTTAAGAATATGTGATCTAATTTGTAAAAGTGTCATAAATAAGAATTGTCGGCATAGCCCCAAACCTACTATTCAGATTTAAACACATATTCTCTAATTAAACAGCATGAAATGAGGAATCTCCACTGCCGGATATTTCATTCACCAGCCATGGCACCCGTGGTTGCTTGAATCCCCACGCAGTGACTGCAACTGGCTGTAGTCTCTATTCAGATAACAATTTCCCACCCGGCTCAATCAATTTTTGTTAAGCCAGGTGGTGCTGACAGGGTCACCCTTGGCTCGAATATCATCTGACTCAACCAAAAATTTGAAGCCATGTATGGCTCATTTTAACTTACAGAAATGTTTGTCAGATTTTGCAGTTGGATACTTATATACAAACCAAAATTATATACACATCATTTTAAGGGGCATTAATGAAGTGTATCTATAGCCAAAAAAAATTTGGGGGGGGGGGGGGGTTGGAACATTTTTTTTTTTAGTTTTGGTTAGAGTACAGAAGGGTTATAACCCCTTACTTTTTGCTGTCTGTGTACCATCAGGGAGACTTCCCTTCACATTCTGTCCAAGACACTTCAGCAGCACGTTGGAGGAAATCTCCTCTTTTAAACAGTTGTCCCTAAAACAAGTGCTTCTGGTTTTGGGGTCAACTTGCATATCTGGTTTTGGGGACAATTCTAAAATTTTGGATTTCTCTTAATTTTCTTTTCCGGTGGCAATAGTCACCAGTACAATTAGAGGAGTGATTCTTCACAATGGGCACACAGAGAGCCATAAAAACTTGACAGAAGGCCTAACCCTTACCTGCTCTATAAAAAAAACTAAAAAAATAAGTTTTGCCTAGATATACACTTTAACAACATTTAACAAACCTTCCTAATATTCACCTTAATGGCTCATTCACACGGGCACGCACATGCATATGGCGTGCACACCCATGCAGAGACTTGCTCCTGGGAGGGACAGATGTAACTGGATGCGGCTACACTCTTACCCGGAACTGTCTGTCTGCGTCTAAGCGTAGGCACCTGGATGTGCAGGCTAAGGCTGGCATGTAGCTGTGTCCTCCAGAAGAGAGATACAGGTGGCTGCACGCAATTACACACAGCACCTATCGCTCCCGGGAGCAGGTCTCTGCACGGGCGTGCACGCTATACGCAAGTGCACACCTGTGTGGATGAGCCCTAAAGCTGGCCATTTACCATGGGTTGAACTCTATAGTTTGAATTTTTAACCTGACTAACTATGTAACTATGTAACCATAAGACACTACAAAGAGCATGAATGGGGGCATGACCCCTGCCAGCCAGCTGGTGTCCATGGCTGCCAGAATACCTGAACAGTGACTACAGCTCATCTGCAATTTTCCACCCACCTCCTTCGACAAAAGACAATTGAAAGTATGACTTTTCCGAGCCGGCAGAGCCACCAACGGGTCCAATTTTGTCCAATTCAGCATGAAACATCCGAAAATTAAATCCGTGTATGGGCAGATTTAGACGTCACTGTGCATAATCCCCACTGTCTGTCTACAAGGCCCTTGCACAGCAGGCAGACTTTATTCCATGTCATCTCCATCTCTTATTACATAATTAGCCTGCCCTATATGCAACACTTCCCGCTAATTAGTGATAATGCAGTTACATATTGTTTGCAACCTGCTGAAAAATGACAATTCGCTGAGAATGAAGGAGGATGCAGCAGTAACGAATGACAATGGCAAACCTGGTTTTATCCCAGGAAAAAACGAGCAACATTTCAGACGTTTGAGCAACAAGCGGAAATGCTGCACATATGGTAGTGTAAACACAACAGAACGGAAACCGCGTTCCAACGTTTTAATCTGCCCGCTGAGGGTGAGCAAGAATGAATCTCAGCTCTGTGATAGTTACAATCTTGGAAGCAAGTGTGTATACTTCATTTAAAGCTCAACCCCATCAACAGCTAAGTACACAGATAAAATAAATATAAGCTGTTTTACTTGACAAATGATTTGTATTTCTGTCCATCCAGTTCTGAGATTCAGACTCTGCTGCAGTTAAGCAACATGGGTAGGTCACCCTTCTGTCCCTAGGCTGTGATTGGACAGTGAAGAAGCAGCAACAATATTCTGAGGTCACCTTTCTGCTTTCCCCACCTGTCAGCATGTTCCTGAGTATTGCCCTTCCAGTCTGAATGCTGCTATACAGGGTATGGCAAGAGGCTGAAATCAATACAAATTTAGGTTTATATCTGACTGGTGTCCAGCTTTAAAGTGACATTAAAGTCAAGAAATGTTTTCCCTCCCCCCCATGTTAATGTTAGCACTTACCTTAAAGGAGAACTATGAGATGAGTGATTTCCACTCACCACATAGTTCTACCCGACCTGGGACAATGAGACTGTCATAGGTCGGCTAAGTAGATAGGGAGGTGAGCGAACAGATACTGGAGTTCGCTCACCTCTCGATCCTATAGGTGACATAGGAGGGGCTGGATTCCCCTCTCCCCGCTCCGATCCGCCAGCCTGACTGGCGGAACGGACAGGGAGGGGGCGGGTACAGCTGGCTCTGCCTCTAGATAGGCAGAGCCAGCTGTCACTCACGCAGCTGGGCGGATCTTGACATCGATGTCGGGATCCGCTCCGGCTGCGGCGTCTCAGTATACCGCGAGCTGTAGCTCGCGGTATACTGAGCTTAGGGTAACGTGAGGACGCTAGTTTGTGTCCTCCCGTTACCCTAAGGAGAACTATGGGGAAAAGCCCTGACCCCATAGTTCTCCTTTAAATGATGTCTCTTAATCCGATCTTCCTCTTCTTTCCTGATGTTTTCATCTGTCCCTCCAGTGGTGGGGCTCTCCGATCCAGCGCTGACTCCTCTGTCCTTGCAGGCACTTCTGATCCAGCGGTGTCTGCATGCGGGTGCACGGGTCCATAGACATACCTTGCGTCTCTGCTCGTCTCCCGGCCGAGAATCCGGACTGCGCATCCCCCCGCCCCAAGATGCTTTGCGGCCGTATGAACTAGACATGTGCGATTCGTTTCGTTCCGAAACGAAATTCGGACTTATTTTCGGAAATTCGGACATTCGGATGTATCCGAATTCCAAATTACAGACATAACGTTTCGTTCGTTGGAGCAAAGTGACATTAGAGGAGAAAAATATTTTTCCCCCTCAAATGTCACTTTTGCTGCAAACGAACGAAACGAATAAGAAACGAATAAGAAACGAATAAGAACAGAAAACGAAACGAACGTTCGTACTAACGCTACCGAATTTCGTCCGAATCCGAATTCCGAATCCGAATTGACTTTCACACCCGAATCCTGAAAAACGAAATAACATAAATCCGAATTTAAAACGAAACGAAACTAAACGAATTTTTTGGCAGTGCACATGTCTAGTATGAACAGTTCTGGAGTCTCAGCGATAACGAGGTAAGTTTAAACCGCTGTTAAAGCATTTTTTTGTTTTTTTTTTACTTTTTGCCTATATCTACTGCTTGATAGCAGTGGATATAGGCAAAACATTTGAGGTTTTAGAACCCCTTTAAGGCTGAATTCACAGCAGCGGCTGTGATACAATATAGAGCCGCTGGTGCGTATTGGCAGTCACATTGCTGATGCACCGATCCCGGCTTTTTCTTTTGGTTAAAACTTTATTGTAATGTCACGAGTGACATTTCATTAAGTCCTATGGGCACAGCATGGTGCACTGTGGTTGTACTGCATACCGCCCCATTGCACTGAAAAAAAGTACTGTATGCAGTGCATTTTATTAGCACACACCACCACAACATGGTAGTGTGAACTGAGCAAATTGCCCTATCTCGCTGTAGAAAACAGCCAGTGCAACTCCAATGTATTTGGTGTGAATCCAGCCTTAATGTGCAAGTCTAGTGACATCACAAGGGGGGTGCAGGTTGTGGCCCACACCAGGTGACACCATCAGAGTGGGTGATACCAAAATGGCCGACGCTCATTTTAGTTTCACCCCCTTTGAAAAGTCGGGCACTCGACCAAGAGCCCGACAACTGCAAAAGAGAAGAGGGGACCTCACGGCATACCATATCCTGCCAGATGAACGCCCCCTTCTCTCTGTGCCGACATCCATCACTGAGATGGCAGTCAGCACTTACGTGCTGGTGACATCATTACGCATGTGTGCGATCATGCATGTGTGTGATGACATCACACCTGTGCGTAATGACGGCACTCACGTGCGTAATGATGTCATGCGCGTGGGTCATGATGTCCCAGAGGGTGACACCCGGCGACCGCACTGGGTGACACACAGCCCTGGGTTGCCTCTGTGCACATCCAGCCATATTCTGTCCCCCCTGACACTTCTCCAGAGACAGAACCTTGTATTTGCCAATTACATTGGGCTATAGGATTGTTCCATCACTGCCCAAACCAGAGCTAAGTCACCCCTTCTGTTTCATTGCTAGCAATTGGGTTCCAGCAGCACTTTGAAAACCCTAATGGAAATCAAATTTTACTGTCACTGGCAACAATTTGGCCATCTAACTGTTCCTATATAGAGCCAACGTTGTCAAAAAGGGATGCAAAGCTTTACGGTAATGTTTCCGTCTAGCGAAATCACATAAAAAGCTCTTCTTGGGGTAATTTTAGTCTCGAGAGCCCGTGTTCACTTCATACACCCAATCGAGTGCAGGGAAAGGTAAAAAAAAAAATGATCGAATGTCTGGAACAAATATTAACCGTGTAAAAGTCTCCTTTTAGTAAAACGCGCCCTCAATTTATATCAGCGCTATCTTTTTATCTCCAGTCCATGCAGACTACAACATTACCCACAAAGAACACAACCAAACATTATGGAAAAGTGCTTTGTGTACTGACACCTAAAATATGCTGAGAGTCTGGGAGCCGCCATACTGTATGAATCACTCGTTTTGCATTTAAAACAAGGGGGGTCATTTTCTAAAGGGAGTAAGTATAAAAGATCAAACAATCTACGCTGACTTCAAAGACCCAATAAGTTTAAAGAAGAAATAATAAGAATCTGAATATCTGAATTAAGCCAACACAGATTCATTGAAGTAATGTAAAAGTTATGATATGAATAACCTATTTTAATATAGATAGTGAGAGAGAATGATAGATAGATAGATAGATAGATAGATAGATAGATAGATAGATAGATAGATAGATAGATAGATAGAAAGATATTCTATCTTTGAAGCTAAAGATAGAATAAGTTTGATGTGATAGAGAGAGAGCAAGCTTGATAGTTCATAGCGAGATTGATAATGATAGTATAGAGCAAGAAAGATAGATAGGAGAGAGAGAGAGAGAGAGAGAGAGAGAGAGCTTGATAGTATTGATAGTATATAGAGAGAGTGCAAGACAGATCTGACAGTTACATAATAGTATAGAGAGCAAGATAAATAGATAACAGTATAATAGTATAGAGAGAGCAAGAGATAGATAGATAGATAGATAGATAGATAGATAGATAGATAGATAGATAGAAAGATAGATAGATAGATAGATAGATAGATAGATAGATAGATAGATAGATAGATAGATAGATAGATAGATAGATAGATACTGTAGATATTACTGTGGATAGATACTGTAGAAGAACCTTCCGTCTTCCACCAGACCATGGATGCTTGGGATAAGTGAATTCCAAGCAGGTGCATCCTATGGAGATTATAGAGATTCTTGGAGTGTAGTGGCCCTGTACACACACACACACACACACATGTGTCACCCTCCCGGCATACTCCTCTGGGTTGCAAGCTATGCAGCCAGCACAAGTGTGTCTCACACTGCCAGCCCCAGAAATAGCATTGAGAGACACACTAGCACACTCTCCCATATAAACACACACAGCCAGCTGTGATCACAATGCAGCTCAGAGCTTCAGCTAAGTGTTAACAAGCTTTGAAGCTAAATTGGTCAGCAATCCCAGGCACGGTAATCTACTAGGGGTTATTTTCTAGAGCTTGGGTGACCAATGTCCCCTTGTGTCTATACTTTGTTCCCCTAAATATGAAACACTTTCCTCCCCTAGGCTGGCTATGTATGGAGTATTTAGTATGTCATCCAGGCTTCCCGTGGTGATTGGAGAAAACATGAACAATCTATTTCAGATGAATTAGAACAATCAATGACGGACACATCTAAACAAGCCTGTGATATGTTCATAACAGAACAAGTAGTAATAACTACAAGGCGCACACAACACTTTTCTATTGTTTCAGAATTCTGCGATTCTTCAGATGACCACACACTGTAATTGCACATTTCCTATGAAGTCTCCTTTAAAATAACCAACATCTATACAGTATAGTGAACGCTCCTATTTGAACAACCCATTCAATTCACATCCCATTATATAGGTCAGTCAGTGCACTACATAGCCATTGGTCAATCTAAAGAAGTTCAATCAGATTGTATCCTGAGTGGGCATTTTAAGATCAGTCAGTCGACTCAACGTTATGATGGTTGTCCTGTGGTTGAAGAGAAGCTAGTGCAGCCAACGCGCTTCAGGGAATATACACAACCCCCTCCCCCCTTCGTCAGGGCTTATAAATAAGTGATGCAGTTGTATGGGTTTTATTTCTTTGTAAATTGTAGCTAAAAGAGCTTTCAGTTGAAAAGTAGAGCTGCATTTGGCAATGCTGAACTTACAATAAAGACAGTCTTTGTATAAGAAGGTTCTACTATATTTGGAGTAAAAGGATTAGAGTGATAACACAATTGGGTATTGCCTGTGATACATTTGTGTTCAATTGGCAAGCCTTTTTGGGCCTCCTCCCTTTTTCTAAGGTCTAAGCGGTACTGACCTTAGAAGAAGAGGGTAGGCCCCAAATGCTTGTTCTAAAAATGTAACTGTTAATGCAAATAAAAAAAGTATCACCAGCAGTACTCAACTGTGTTCTTCAAATGCTTCACTAATAGGGGATAAGAGTACCAATCCCTATCCATCAGTCCAGATATCATCTTTATTTGTCCCAATAAAACAGTCTATTAAGAGGTGAAAGCCAACACGCTTCAGGGAATATATACAAACCGCCATTCGTCAGGGCTTATAAATAAGTAATGCAGTTGTATCCGTTTTATTTCTTTGTAAATTGCAGCTAACAGAGCTCTCAGTTAAATTGTCTGGCTGTGATTGGAGAAAGGTAGAGCTGCATTTGGCATTGATGTACTCACAATAAAGGCAGTGTTTATACAAGAAGGATCTACTATCTGTCTGGTTTCATAAGAAGGATCTACTATCTGTCTGGTTTCATTGACTAGCATCTACCTTTGATACCACATATTCCTTTTTTTTTTTAATTTATTTAAGTTTTATTAATTTAAACAAATAAACAGAACATAAATCGCATAAAGATATTCAAAGATTATTCAACAATAATTAAAAAAGGCATGTATGACAGAAGAACACTCATGTCCAATAATATAAGAAAAATATTAAGGATTGGAACAAAAGGGAAGGAAAACAATTAGACATCTTATAAGGATCTGATTATTTTCTAACAATCTGCCCCCCTCCTCCCTCCATTGCTATGAGTTATTTTTATACCCCTAGATCCTGTCCTTGTGCCAATTCCTCTCTGAAAGGAAAGTGTGTCTTGCCATACATGCCTACACTCAATTTACTCAGCACACCATGAGAACACAAAGGTATCGGTTGTCTGTAACTTACTGTAACTTCCACATCAGTTATGTACCTTACTGCAATCCCAGACTGGAACTCTTACACAGCAGGA
>NW_017306855.1:346151-363829 GCF_000935625.1 Nanorana parkeri | reverse complement strand
ACAACAACAGTACAGAAAAAAAAGGAAAATATAGTTTACATACAGGCAGAATATAGATTATGTTCACGCAAAACATTTTACATTCAGTATTATAAAATCATTCAATATCACCGTCTCGTCCAGTAATAACAGTATTTTACATATCTTGCACAGAGCCTTGTTTCCTTTGGTATTTACAGTCACAAAGTCAGATAGTAGTAAAGCCAAGCAGCACATATTAGTATACAGTATAAAAGACCTCTGGGCATTCTATAAGATCCCAAAAGGACTGGCAGTATAACTGGACAAGCCGTCATTGTCTGACCCAGTCATTGGACACTATATAGAAACCCAATGTTGTCCAGAACTTCTTTGTTAATATCTAATTATGGATTATTGGACATTTTATATAAAGTCAGCAGCTCCTGATCCTGTTCTGAGAATCCACGTTCTCGGCTTTGCTGGACAGTATACATAAGCCAGCTAGCCTCCACTGATTCTCTCCTACAGTAAAGCCAGTACATCACTGGATATTACACAGAAAACAGCCCTTTGCAATGCCATCTTAGTAATCAGAAGGGTTCTGAATACTGTATAGAGCCTCAGCAGCATCTGATCCAGTGCTTATAGATTTGGCATTATACAGAAATCCAGCTCTGCTAAGTCTTGTCCTGGTAATCTGCAATATTACTTTGCATTCACACAGAACCCAAAACAGTTTGATTCTACCTTGATAATATGAAGACGGGTTCATCTTTGGACATCTCCTGCAGCAATGTACCTGTTTTGTCTTGGCAATCTGCAATTAAAATACTTCTTTACATTTATATGAACCCTAAGCTGATTCTACTTTAATTACAGAAGGACAGGTACATCTTTGGACATGATATCCAGCAATGTGCCTGTCTTGTCCTTATCTGCAAACAGAACCCAAAACAGGTTGCTTCTACCTTGACAGCAGAAGGACAGGTGCATTTTTGGGCATCATACCTAGCAATGTACCTTAGTTGTCTGTATTCAGAACCCAAAACAGGTTGATTCTAACTTGACAACAGAAACACAGGTGCATCTTTGAGCATCACACCTAACAATGTACCTGTTTGGGCAATCTTCAACCAGAACCGTAAACAGGTTGATTCTACCTTGACACCAGAAGCACAGGTGCATCTTTGGGCATCACACCAACAATGCACTTGTTTTAGCAATCTTCAACCAGAACACAAAACAGGTTGATTCTACCTTGACAGAAGAAGGGCAGGTGCCTAGCAATGTACCTCTCTTGTCTTGTCCTACTTATCTGCAAACAGAACCCAAAACAGTGTTATTAACACCTTAATAACAGAAAGCCATGTGCATCTTTGGACATCACAACCCAACACTGTATCTGTCCTGTCCTGCCAATCTGCAATCAAAACCCAAAACAGTTTCATTCTACCAGGAAGACAGGCACATCTTTGGACATCACCCCGACAATGAACCCCTCTTGTCCTGGCAGTCTCCCATCAGGATACTTCTTTTTGCAGAACCCAAAACTGCTTCTACCTTCATCACAAACACACAAGGTGCATTTGTGGCCCCCAGCCCCGACCCTGTCCTGTTAATATGAAGTCGGATCACTGGGTATGACATGACTTTCTTGTACTGTCCTCCTGTGTTAAAACATTACCACCGAACTGCAGTTAGTAAGTTAACTCATACAGCCATTGCTAAGCTGGAGCAGAGACAGGTTCTACTGAAGAAGGAATTTGAAGAAGACAAGTAAAGTTACATTACCTGCAGATACCTCTCCTCCTGCTGTACGGAATAAGTGGAGGAGTACCAGGATGAGTTGGCAGAGAGACCCATGCATTGTAACCTGCGGAGAGTATCCACCAAGTGCCAGCCAGGCAAGAGAGAAGGGGGGGTTAACATCCTATAGACATGCCTGCAAAGGTAAGGGCAACGGCAGCTAGGCAAAGGGCTGGCAGTTTACTTGTTAGCTACACCGCCGCTGTTGCTCAGATGCCGAGCTCGCAACTGAAGTGGCTTTAACTGATCGAGGAAGGATTGAGGGAGAGAGAGAGAGAGAACAGTTTAAAGATTTCCCCGGAGCCCTAATGCCTGCCTTCCTCTCCTCCCTCCCCTCCCTGCCAGCAGCCGCCAGCTGCACCGCAACGCAGCCTGCAAGGGTTAAATCATCAGCCCAAATCTCCAACATCGCACGGTACAGTCATATAGGGAGGACGTTAGATGCAGCAACAGGAGCAGTGGCATGCAATCATGACATACAGGGAAGGCTTCCTTCTAAAGGGGGGGAACTGAGAAGTTCCATTGATGTACATTGGGCTGGACAAAAGGAGGGTTTTTTTCTTGAAAAGCCTGTGTGCGGCAATGCTCAATAATATTTAGGGATGTCTGCAACAAGTGAAAACATTGCTGGGTGTTCGGAAGTCTTAGAACAAATATTTGGGTTATTTGGCAACAATGTATCTCTTTGTGCATTGATGAGGGTCTGAGTGCAGGGAGGAATGGGGATGTATCAAGTGCTGTCTTTACCCAATTGCAATCTTTGGTGCACTTCTATCCTTGCAACCTTACTTTTTTTCTGTTGCTCCATGCCTCCCCATCACCAATATAATGACTGCTTTGCAATTTTAACTTTGGAACCTTACTCTATTTTTTTTCTGTGGCTCCATGCCTCCCCATCCCTACTATCACAACCTTGTTGCAGTTCTAACCCTGGAACCTTACTTTTACTCTGTAGCCCCATGCCTCCCATCCCTGATATTGTGGCCACATTGCAATCCTTCGTGCAATTGTAACTTTGGAACCTCACTTTGTTTTGCAGGTCCATGCCTCCTCCTAACTACTACCATGACCATGGTTTAAGTCTAACCTTGGAACCTTACTTTTTTCTGTTTCTCCTTACCTCCCCATCCCTGATACCATGAGCACATTGCAATTTTTGGTGCAATTCTAACCTTGGAACCTTACTTTTTTTCTGCGGCTCCATGCCTCCCCATCCCTACTATTATGACCGCCTTGCAATTCTAACCTTGGAACCTTACTTTTTTCTGTGGCTCCATGCCTCCCCATCCCTACTTTCATGACTGCCTTGCAATTCTAACCTTGGGACCTTACTTTTATTCTGCGGCTCCATGCCTCCCCATCCCTACTATCATGACCACACTGCAATTCTAACACTGGAACCTGACTTTTTTTTGGTGGCACCATGTCTCCCCATCACTACATTCAAGACCACCTTGCAGTTCTAACCTTGGAACCTTACTTTTTTTCTGTGGCTCCATGCCTCCCCATCCCTACTTTCATGACTGCCTTGCAATTCTAACCTTGGAACCTTACTTTTTTTCTGTGGCTTCATGCCTCCCCATTCCTACTTTCATGACGCTCTGCACACTAATGCGTGGGGTTGCCATTCATTTTGAAAAACACCCCAATGCCTCTCCCGGTGGGTGGGGGAGTTCATCAGCGCTGAGATGGGAAAAACAGTATTTTAGAAATAAAAAAATTTTAACAAAATCTGCAGCTTTTTTTAAAATATGCACTGGTGGTCCTGCCATAAAGGTCCCTGTTCAGCCCCTTCCTGTTGTGCGGTGACAACTGTATCTCAATTGTGCTCTTGCATTGTGCACCTTGTCAGATCCACTGCTGATGGAGGCTACAAGAAGCTGTGAGGAGTAGATCAGCAGCACTGACACAACAAAAAGGTTAAAAACTGTATTACAGAAAATGGGAAATGTTTATGATTCACGGTGCTTTAGCAAACTAGATGTCATGCAGTTATAGTTTTGATCTACTTTACCCTGTCAGTCCCATAGGCAATGTATGACGTATAATAGGTGCACTTTCAATACTGAGAATGACAGAAGACGGTACAGCCATTCTCTGTTCTCTATCACATTGCTTTGGATGCAACACTAAAGCAAGTGCTGGGTCTATCATGCCCCAAGTGGCAGACCTGTGTCATTACAGCACTGCTGATTTCAGGTCTAATTTGTACTCTTGTCCTGGTTACTGTAAATTTGGGTAACTGGGGCACAAGAATTACTCATTAAGCAGAGAGGAAGGGCTGGAGATGCATTTTTACAGTGTATAGTGCTCAAGTACATTTCAGCTGCAGATAAAAAAAGGACAAAATGTAAATGGTGGAAACACTAAATTAAGCTGATCAGTTTCAAAATCTTGCAATTTCCCAATTTGTTAACTTTTATGATAGCGTAAAGTTAAAGGGATCGCTGCAGAGGACTCTGGAGAGCAGCGCCGAATAAAAGAAGTGTTTTGGTGAATTAAAAAATTTTTTTAAAGACCAAAAAGTAGCCTAAATTGTTAGGGCATTCCTATGAAAAGGTGATTTAAAGCAGAACTGCCGTTTTTTTTTCTTAACCCTTACATGGTGCTAACCCCGCACTGCAAAGGCTACATGCTCATTTCTGTCTAGGTTCAATAATAACAAAGTTATATTTACCCAATCCTCAGAGCCAGCTTGCTCTTAGACCAGGCCTGTCTCCTGCTCCGCTGCAGCAATGGTATGTCCCTTGGCGTCCTCACTTCCTATACACAGTTTATAGAACGTGATGACTCACAGGACCTTAGACCGTTGCAGCAGAGAGGGAGAAGAGAAGAGACAAGCCTAAGAGCAAGCCGACATTCTTAATGATGTGCTGCTCAGTCCTGGAGTACTGGAGTACTGGAGATCCCAGCCTGTGCAATGAATGCGCCCCCCCCAGGAAGAGTGCGGAAATGATAGGCTGGGTTCACGGAAAGAGGACTGCCGGCTCTGGACCAAAGGAGAAGTCAGGTACAATGCGTGGGTGTGCAGAGGGTAAGTAGAGATTGGCAATAATTGTAAGAAAAGTTGGCGTTCTACTTTAATTTTAAAGTGAATGGCATCCATCTTTCTTCCATCCTGAGAAAACAATCACTCCCAGAGATGAATGTGCCTGAGACCTTATTGCCAAATAAGTGGGCTTGGGACATTCACACTGTATCTGTTGGTCAGCTGAAGATCAATATTTACTGAGAATCAGTACCAATAGCGATATACTCAGTGGCGTCACAAGGGAGGTACCTGGTAACTGACAGTCAGTTTGGTATCACCCCCTCTAAAAAGTCAGGCACTCGGTCATGGACCGAGAGTCCAACAGCTGCACAAGAGAGATGGTGACCCGGCGGCATACCTTATCCTGCCGGATGAAAATCCCCTGCTCTCTGGCAGCGTCCATCCAGAGTCGTCGCTAGCTCCGTTTTGCACCCAAGCCAAGAACAGAAAATTGTGCCCTCCCCAGGTAAATAAATAACAAGAACATTAATGATATTAGAACTGTTTGTGGGGTGATAGGGACAGAGCAGGGGAGTACAATGGATTTTAAGGTGGTGATGGGGTCAAAGCAGAGATCATTTGAAGATGGGGACAGAGCAAAGGGAAGTAAAAGGGATTTTTTTAAGGGGTGATGGGGATAGAGCAGGTAATGGCAGAAAATGCTCCCAATGCGTTAGCATTGACGTTCCTCTTGTGATCCAGATAAGTGCATTTGTACTTATATATTGAGGCAATCAGCACTGCAGCCGCCCTCAACGTCTCCCCTCCTGGGAACCAGCCAATACGCAGCAGCGCTGCATGCGTGCCCGCTGGCCGCCTCTATGGTAAATCGAGGCGATCAGCACCGCAGCCCTCCCAACTCCCCCTACACCTGGGAACAAGCCAATAAGCGGCAGAGCTACATGTGAGTGAGATGGTAATGTGAGGCGATCAGTACTGCATCCAAATCCCAAAGCACCCATCCACCTCTTACCTCCACGGGCCTTGGCTGTGCCCCCTCGCAGCTAGGCCCGAGGCGAGTGCTCCACTCACCTCACCCTTCCTACGGCCCTGCGTCCATCACCAAGATAGCCACCGGCAGTGTAGTGCAGGTGATGTCATTATGCGCATGCGTAATGACGTCACATGTACACGTAATGACATGCACACCGGGTGACACCTGGCCCGGTGACACCCCTGGATATACTGTCTACAAGCTAAAGAAAGTTGTAGCTTCACATACACGTAAATTCAAAAAGACAAAAATGTAGCATATTGCAGAACTGATAACACTGCTTGGAATTTCAGTGCAGCACAGGAAGTTAGGCACTCATTGAACAGCAGATATTTTTCTCTATTTGCAGTATTTTTAAAGAGACAAAACATTGAGAATTGTGCATGCTTTGTAGAGATCTACTGATTTATTTTTGCCCAGTAATACACTATAATGGAGGGTAGACAATGATAACAAAAGATTCTGGATGTCTGCTTTAGGAGATCGTCTAATTTGCACATTAGAAGAGACAAATAGCCTGAGGCACGAACAGTTGTTAAGTTAGGTGTTACATAGGAAATTAGCTGTGCATAAAATTGCTAATTTGAATTGTAACTTTTTGTTACATTTTTGCACATTTTTCAAAATTAGTTTTACCATATCTATGCAACTTTAAAGTGGACCTGTCACTTTGCCCATATGGTAAAACTGTTTCATGCAAGCTGCCATAGATTAGCTAGTGAGCTCCTCGAGAGATGATTTTTGCTCCATTGCTTTGTACAAATAAGTGTTGAAATTTGAGCGCCTTTTGAGATTTGGCCCATTGGAATCTGTGTAAGCTTCATATCAGACGATGGACCTTCCGCATCCCCTCCACCACCCCTACCCCCACCCCCAGTGTTTTGGCCTGATAATTGGCTCTTTAGGTGCCAATGACTATATATTGGGAGGAAAGGGGATAAAGTCACATGCCCCCCAAGTACTCCTCAGGACAGTCAAACGGGGACAGAGGATTGTAGGGAAGGTACATATAAGTAGCACAAAAGGGGTCTATAAGGGTTTATTCACATGAGCGTGCATGGCCGTACACATTCTGCAAGCACTATTTTGATCGGACCGGACCGCAGGCATAATGTGCCTTGCGATCCCATGCAACCGCTCGCATTGCAGCCGCAAGGCGTGGCTACAGTGCCATTCACTTCATTGGCCCGCCACACCCCCTCCTGCCCCACCAAAAAGTGAGCCGGCCGCAATGCGAGGCAGTACGATCTGGCCAGAATCGGGCCTGAACGCACTGCAACTGGTGTGGACGGGCCCTAAAGCATTGCAACTGCGATCAGTGGATCGTGGGTGCAATGCTCTGGCTCCTGCAGACTCTTCCTGGACAAGGGCGGGAGGAAGAGTCTGCAGGAGCCAGAGCATTGCGCCCACGATCCACTGATCGCAGTTGCAATGCTTTAGGGCCCGTTCACACTAGTTGCAGTGCGTTCAGGCCCGATTCTGGCCAGATCGTACTGCTTCGCATTGCAATTCTCTGGCTCCTGCAGACTCTTCCTCCCGCCCTTGTCCATATCGAGGTACAGACGCTCAGTAACATAGGCAGGAGGAAGTGCCAATGGACTACAAGTGCTGTGACAGCCACTCACAGTAAACAAGCCTGCGTGGAGAACCCCACGATTCAGGTAAGGGGGGGCTTTCCAATTTAACATGCAACATGATCAGAAAGCTAAACTTCAGTAAAATAAGTTGGTTCACATTTCCCTTTCCATAGTCTTTGTCCTATCCGGCTAGTATTTCTTCTTATATCGACTGCATAATTCTCATTAAGAACACAATTAATTGATCATTAAATGCTAATTATTCTTGTTTACTGTTTACTGTTAAACAAAAAAAAAGGCAAGCGGTTATTAATTTAATGAGATGTCTGTTTACTCCAACACCTTGGATCGATATTATATTTCCTCACTGGAACATTTCCTAAAACAATGTGTTCTTATTGTTTGGCAAAGTGTTCCACATTCCAGCGCTATACTGTATGTTGAAGAATCGGGTGAGAACAGCGACTGGAACTCTGATAATAAGGAAGTGTAATAAGTGTGTTATACAATAGCAAACTCCTTAATCATCCCACGAATAATAATATTTGTGTAGCTGGGAAGTTGTTTAAAAGAAAAGAAGTGATGTGATTATTTGAGTTTTCAATACACTTTAAAGGGATGAGATAAGCAAGGAAAGCATGTAGTATGTAGGCACAGCCATTAAAGTGGACCTGTCATTGAAGTAGTATTAAACTCTCACAGTTTTTTCAATAATTAATCCAAATCAACAAATACACATTGCCCAGTAAAGTATTTATTTACATTCTTGCAGAAGCACCTACAGTCATCATGTTTCTGAACATCTCCAACTCTCTCAGCTTCCCTGAACTTCCTGTCCAGTACACGATCACAAGGGACAGAGCGGTCTCCAGCAACTGTCCATCTACTAGCTTGGATAAGGAAGGAGAAGCAGGGAGGAGGAGAGAGGATTGTCCTGCTGTACCCGTGTATTTGTGGAGACACACACAACTTACTAGCACACACAAGGGTGGCTCCATAGGACCCTGCAGGGGAAAAGAGCCACCCTAAAACAGGATATCAGCACCGGTGCTCAGGAGACCAGCTGATTCTGCAGGAAAAGAAAACATTTAAACATGAAGGAACAGCATTCATTATAAGTGATTTAATCTGCATTTGAACTCCAGGTTTTAGAAAAATTAACCCTGGCAGGTGGGCTACCCCTGCACTGCAAGGGTTAACTGCTCGGTTTTCTCGAGGGGGCAAAAATAAAGATGAAACACTCACCCAATCTAACAAATGCATGAAGCATGAACATGGATGAAATACACGTGAGGGGGCGTGGAGGGGGCGTGTCGATGCAGTGAAGTCTGTGGCAACGCAGCCAAACACCCCCCGGCCGCAGTGCAATAACCCGCACTCGAACGCGTGGCACGTCAATGCATGTGTTCCGGTCCGGTCAGAAAAAATAGTGCCTGCAGCATATATTCTGACCATGCAGGCATTGATGTGTCACGTGTTTGGGTACGGGCGATCACACTGTGGTCGGGGGGGGGGGGTGGCTGTGGAGCCATTGACTTCAATGCACCGCCACACTCCCGCCCGCCCCTGAAAGCAGGGAGACGGCCGGGATGTGACCCAGTGCGTTCCGGCACCGGATCGGTCCGGAATGCACTGTTTGTGGTGTGAACTAGCACTTAGGGTGGTGGTAGTGGAATTCATTTTTCTAGCTGACTAGTCCCATGTGCTGATTCTCCCTCTCCCAGTCTGAGCTTTGCTGTACAGAGGATTGCTAAAAAAACTAATACAAAGTCAAAGTGTGATATTTATACTGCTTTAAAAAATAAATGTAATGATGTATTAATGAATACAATGCTGCAATAAATCGTGTTTTTTATATATTCAGAAATGCATCTGGGGGTATTATAATGGTATTCTATCATTTTTGTGATCCATATCCCTGAAAGTGCCCTTGTCCCTTTGCAATGGGATACCAGTTCCCATGCTTGGTGTTTCGCGTGGGGTTTTTTTTTTTTCGGGGGAGGGAATTCATTTTTATTTTATTGAAAAAAGGTTTGGAACAGTATTAAAAAATTAAAGGCAACGCTAAAGGTCTCCGAAGGCAATCACTGAATCTTCATTAGAACAGCAAATGTCAAGGAGCATAATCCCAAATTAATAGACTCTCTGCAGGAATATTAAAGTGCAGCTGCAGCCAAAACTTTTTTTTTTTTTTTAGTTGTGGATGAAGTAGAGAGGGATTAGAACCCCTGTCAGGTTTCATTGCTGTCTGTGTCTCCATTAGGGAGATTCACCCTCTCTATCACCCTGGTGAAAACAGTGAAAGTGAAAGGAAACCCCAAATTCTGGGTTATTAACAGAACAGGAATAGATGGGAAATCTTCCAATGAGAACTATAGTTCTGGTGACCCTGTGGACCACCAGGGATTTCTTTCACTCTGGAGGGATTTCCTCTCAGTTCCTGTTATGGCTATCAAACAGGATGTGAAGGGAGATCTCCCCAATGGGAAACAGGTGGGGAAAAAAAACACCAACAGGGGTTATTTCCCTCCCTTACTCTATCCAAAGGTTTTAAAAAAAACAGTCATTGATTCCTGGATCCCAACCTGAAGAAAGCAATTTCAGGGAGGTGCCCCTTGTTGTACTTAGTTGTGCTGTTTACTGAACGTGAAATATTGGGGGATGGCTGTCCCGGAGTTTGGTATACTCTCAGTGTTGGCAGGGGAAACCACCGACAACAGAACAGGGCAGAGGCTATAGCAGTGTGAGTTCTCAGACAGATGCTGAGGGCCGGTGCACACCTAGGCAATTTATGGCGCGGTTTGAGTCACGCGATATTGCACAAAACACAGATTTGTTTTGAAGTCAATGGAGGCTGCTCACACCTTTGCGGTTTGTCGCGCAACCAAAACCGACAGTCGTGCGAAAAGGTGCAGGAGCTATTTTCGGGCGGTTGTCGAGCGGTTTTAGTCCCATAGACATCTCTATGCATTGAAAAACACGCGACACACCCAGCGCTCGACCGCCTGTGACAGTTTATTTCCTCCCTGCTGGGACACAGAGCAGCGCCCAGCGGGGAGGAGAGAAAGAATGGATGAGCCGCTGTATCGGCCAGAAAATAGCACTTTCGGCATTTTGCCAAAAGTGCCATTTTCGGCCGATATGTTTTGGAGGCCGATATATTGGTGCATCCCTAATATATATATATATATTTATACACACACACACGTTTTATATAACGGCTTTTGCCAAGCGTTTCTCTGCCAAATGATGCACTAAGAGTGACAAGGGACACCCCGGTCTTTTTTCTTCTCCACATGTTTATGCTATCTGTGAAGGCTCCATTTATTTTGATTTTAGCAGAGCAATTTGAATAGAGAGCCATTATCTTCCTGTGAAAATTGGAAGTGGCTGAAATGACAATCTGAGCTGTGATCATTCTTGAAAATTTCCGATCCATTCTCTGGTATATGCCTCCACTGTGTGGGTTGATTGGCATTTCAGGGTGACTCGTTACACCTTTGGTGTTTGGGTGTTGTCCCAAGATTTTCTGGTTTAGGCAAATACCCTTTTATATATAAAGAATGAAAGATTTGCATTATTGCATTAATAGATGTTTGTATACCATTTGGGGTCTGTGTTCAATGGGTATGTGAAATGATAAATACTACGGAATGTGGAAGACTCTGACTGCTGATGTGTCTCATGGGAGTGGAACGTCTTAAAGTGACAGTAAACTTAGGAGTTAAATCTTAAAATTGCAACTATTAACAAAAATGGATCTTATTTGTGTATCACTCGGCTGTAGATCCTCAAATCATCTCTGAATTGGTGCTGACACTGTCCTTCCTTCTGGAGGGGGGCTACTTTTGTTCCCCATGGTCCCTGTGTGTGTTGTAAAGTGGCCACCGCTCCGAGCTCCCATCCATGCTCACTCCTATGATGGACTACAATCTCACGTTTAGCTTACAAATTTGTATTAGGATTGTAGCGGGAGTGAGCTTGGAGTGGTGGCTACTTTACAATTACTGTACCCTAAATGCTTCCATCTTTAAAATTACCCTTCTGTGCACTAAATACCAAAATTCCATCCTTACATTACTCTTCTGTACCCCACATACTCCAAATACATCCTTAAATTTATCCTACATACCCCAAAATAATGTTTAAAATTACCCTTCTGTGCCCTAAATACCCCAAATCAATCCATAAATGTACCCTACTGTGCCCTACATACCCCAAATCTATAAACGATATACCAAATATGTACTTGAAATCAACCTGCCACACAAATCCATCTTTGCAAATATCCTACTGCACCTTACATACCCCAAATCCATCCTTACAATTACCTTTCTGCACTACACATACTCCAAATCCATCCTTAAATTTACAATATTGTGCCCTACATACCCCAAATCCATCCTTAGAATTACCCTTCTGCACCTTACATACCCCAAATCCATTCTGTAAATTACCTTACTGTGCCCTACATACCCCAAATCCATCCCTAAATTTACCCTACTGCGCCCAACATACCCCAGATCTATCCTTAAAATTACACTACTGCGCCCTACAAACCCAAATCCAAGCCTAAATTACCCTACTGCATCCTACATACCCCAAATCCATTCTTAAAATTACCCTGCATCCTACATACCCCAAATCTATTCTTAAAATTATCCTTCTGCATTATACATACCCCAAATCCATTCTTACAATTATCCTACTGCACTATACATAGTCCATATCCATCCTCAAAATGACCATATTACACCCTAAATGCCCCAAATCTGCCCTTACAATTATTCTATTGCACCCTACATACACCAAAATCCATTAACTTATTGCACCTTATGTACTTTTTTTTAATCCTCTCTTACCTTGTTTACTGGGTTACCCTCAAAATACAAACTAACATGTCCAGCAAATCCAGCGTTGTCCTGCTGCAATCCACCACGGCCCCTCACCGCTATCTTCTTTGCTTACATCATTAGGGGGCTGTCTCTTGCAAATTCTTACAGATGGCCCCCTGATGATGTAGATGCACTGCAGGGGTCGGATGCAAAAACCAGGAAGAGGTAGCTGGCCAACTGATGATGTAGATGTGCTGCAGTGGGTTGGGTGCAAAAACCAGGTAGAGGCAGCTGGCCACTTGATGACGTAGATGCACTGCAGGGAGTCGGGTGCAGAAATCAGGAAGAGGCAGCTGGCCACCTGATGATGTAGATGCACTGCAGGGGGACGGGTGCCGAAACCAGGAAGAGGCAGCTGGCCACTTTATTACATAGATGCAATGCATGGGGTCAGAATCAGAAACCAGGAAGAGGCAGCTGGCCACCAGATGACGTAGATGCACTGCAGGGAGTCGGGTGCAGAAACCAGGAAGAGGCAGCTGGCCACCTGATGATGTAGATGCACTGCAGGGGGACGGGTGCAGAAATCAGGAAGAGGCAGCTGGCCACTTTATTACATAGATGCACTGCAGGGGGTCGGGTGCAAAAACCAGGAAGAGGTAGCTGGCCTCCTGGAATGCATGACATCAGTACCCCAGGCAACTGGATCATTAGTCTCGCCTACGTGCTGGGAAGGGCATCAAAGCAAAGAGGTATTTGTTGAAAAAAGTGAAAATAAATCTGCGATTGTGAGAGAGGAGGGGGTAGGAGTTCAATGAGGTACTGGGTGAGAAGGATGAAGGTCCACTTTAAGGCAGTGACAGAAAACATTAGAACATCCCAATTACTGGCCAACGGTGCTTCAGTGGGAACATGAGTGGGAACAAGAATTGTCAATCAGCAGATGGATGGGTGGGGACAGGGAATGGACACTGTCTTCAGCTTGCCATGGTGGAAACTACGCCACCAAAAACCTTGCAAAGCGTCAGTGGGTGGCTGCCTATTAGAGAGCCGCCAGCACCACTGCCTGATTGTGTTCAGCCCAGCTGTCCTGGATTGCCATTGGGCATGCCTAGGCAATCTGAGCTGGCCCAGGCCTATTTTCAGTGGTGGGCCAGGAGCTGGGCTCCAGTAGTCCCTATGTTAATCTGGCACTGAAACAGAAGTAAGAGAAATCTTCCAAATAGAGCACAGAGAGTAATTAAAAAATTGCCATGACTTCTGACCCTTCTTCATTTAACCAAAACCTAAAAAACCCAAATGTTTGGCTAATGTTTGGCATTAATTAGAAATAATCAAGTCCTTCCTGTAGACGTTATTTTCTGTATTCAAACCATATCCAATGCCTCATTGCTGTGCTTCTTTGGACGCCGTCATACATTAGTTCTGCATCCAAACTTGCTTGATTAGACAGGTAAATGACTGCAGTTGTTACCATTCGGAAAAGCAGATTCTTATTGGGTAATCATCGCCTGCTTGCATTTTAATAAGATCTGGTTACAAATGGCTGTCGGTGCCAAAAAAAAAAAAAATGAACACATATAATTTACTCTGTTGCAAAGAACGGAAATTCCTGCCAGTGACTAGCGCCCGTCATGTTGGCAAGTGTTAAAATATTTTAAATTCACTCTATTTAAATAGAAATTATATACATTTTAAATTGCTCTTGATTGCTGGAAATTTACCACGTGTGGGGTCTGCTCCTTCCTGGGCTGTCAAGTTCTAATGAGTCTCTCTCTAATTCCCTATTATTCTTATCTTTATAATAAATGAACTCCATTTTATTATCTTATTAATAATGTATGCACCTTATGTGCTTTTTCAGCTGGGCGGTTTATTAACTAACTTAACCCCTTTCCCTGGAAGGAGCCGACAGATTTGCAACACTTATTAAGTGAAATGATAATTTATTAATTGCAAGAAGGGAAGTTCATATCATTAATTAATTGTATTCTAAGTATCCAGGAAGACATTTTTCTTCAGATTTTAAGGCTTTGGATACCAAGATTGGTTCTAGTGACGTTTGCAGTCTATGACACTGAATTTCCTTCATTTTCACCCCTAAAAAAAAATTTAAAATACAAATTAAGTTTTGCATTGTCAGGCAAAATATTGACACGTGCATGTCTTAGTGAGCCAATTTGCATTACAATCTGGTGCACTTTAGGCATGTGGTTTCGCTTTTTAATTGGTTTAACACACTTCAATGCATGCAAATAGGTCCTGCTTTTTTTTTGTAACGCAGCTCATTGTGTATGTGTTTAGGGTGCAACTAAAGTGTATTGACACCCAAGAACAAAAACGTAATGTATTGCAGCTTACCAGTTCTGAGATGTGGTGGCTGCATATAGATTCCTTTAAGCTTTTCCTCCTTTATGTTCACCTGGTGATCCTGCAAGTTCACCAGGTGACTAATGTATAAAAGCTTCACCCCATCCATAGCCGGGCAAACACCGTAGAGGGACCTGTGCAACTGTGCAGGTAGAGTTCAGCTTTAAGAAAACTCAAAGGTGAATTGAAGTTATTCAGAAGCAAGTCAAAGCAGCTAAGAAGCACCTGAAAGCAAACTGCACTGGTTTGCTTCTAGGTCAGATGCCAGATGTATATGAACCCTAACATAAGCACTAAGCTACAGTATATTCCTATGTTTAATGTTGGAGGGCAGAAGATGTTACACTAGGGCCTGATGTCTATCATGTTTTTAAAATTTACAACATTGCCAGATACTTTTGGAACACTTCCATGCAGCAATACCCAGGCTTAAAGCAGAACTCTGGGGACATTTCTAATAACCCTTATCTAATCTAGGTCTAGGGAGGGAAATAACAAAGTTATACTCACCTTAACCCCGCAGCCCACGACCTAAGACAGAGATCCTTGCAGCCTGTCTCCTCCTCAGCGATGCTATGTACCTTGGCGTCCATATGTTCTGTACACACGGTGTAAGATGTGATGACTCGCGAGACCTTAGCCTGCTGCAGCAGAGGGGGAGAGAGGCTCCAGGGACCGATCTAACAGCAAGCCAGCTTTGAGGTGAGTATATCTTTGATATTTTCCTCCCTAGACCAAAATGAGCACTTAACCCTTGCAGTGCAGAGGGCATTGCAGGGATTAACCCACCTGTGCCTTGGCACTCCTGTTGTTTAGCATTCATTGCTGTATATCTGCACTGTGAGATCTGAGGCACTGCTGCCTCTGACTTCTAGTCTCAGGAGATTTGGAGTGCGATTTTGTGATGTCGCTGTTGTACCGCTCCCTGTTCTCCTTGCTGGAGAGGAAGATGTACCTAATGACTTGCAGTGGAAGAATATTCCTGCTTCTGCCATATTTATTATGTGGATTGATGATTTCCTCACCTCTGCCGCTGCTTCTTGATCGCTACCTCTCCATTCAAAGGTCATCAGAGAGACAGCTCTAACATGAGGAAGAAAATCTGTGCTTCTCTACCAGAATGGCTTCCTGTACATAGAAAAAAAGAGCAGAAGAAATTATGGTAAGTTGCCAGTAATACGGAAACATCAGTTGCAGAGCCCACAGGCACTACTGGACATAAATCCATTGCCCTCTTCTTGCCTGTATTTGCCACAGCTTGCAGAGTTCAGAACCTCTTCAATGCCAGTAATGTTGACTTGCTGTCTTTTGTTACTAACCAATTAAAGCAATGCTAGTCAATAGCTGGGGTGTACATAGAAATTATAATGGGTTGGGTCAGTCAGTTGCTGGAATTATCAAACACACTTAAAAATATCTTGCACCCATCTTCGACAGGCCATAGGTAAGTGATTGACCCATTCCCATGTGGAAACACAACATCGCATTGAGTCAGGTAAGATTACTGTGGTAGGTGCCAGCATAGGGTAATTGTTTCAAATCTGTGCACATCTGGCAGGCTATGGACAGCATCATTTTAGATCTGAGGCTTAGTATTGTGTTACAAATAAAGTGATTTCTGTTTCTCCTCCTTGATTAAACGAGGAAAGATACAGAATCTCAGACAGATGAGACACAGATGCTGACAACAGAAAGCTATATGGGGTTGAAACCAGGAGGCAGACTTGCTTCAACTGTTGAGTTGACTCCAGTAGTTTTGTCTTCTCCTGGGATCCTGTAATCCTGACTTTGCTTCTTTCCTGCTTTTCACATCCAGATACTCTCGAAATACTTAATTATTCCAACGTTCGGCCAAGTTTCTCGCCTCTGCTCGTCTGCCCCAATTAAAAAAAAGATTCTCTCTCCCCACCTCACATAATGTTCTGTGATGCAGCTGGAAAATGGCCAGGAATGCTGGGTTTTAACCCATTCCACACTACAGCTGAAACAATGACAGGCAATGTAAAGGATTGTACTCATTTAGGCTACAATGAGGTATTCTAAAAGTTATGGAAAGTATAATAACATGGGCCACCTTTGGATTGCAATGCATTTACAAGATTGCAGGGGTGCTAGACTTATTAGATATTAGGGGACCTCAGCTGTGGCAATTGACAGCCCCGGGGGGTTGCACATTATATGCCATATAGGTATTGCTACAGAAGATTTCAGAGACCGCAGACATGCTGCAGGAGACCAATACATATAACATGACACTGCTAGAGGTCACTGTCCTCACAATCCATCACAAAACTTCCACTCCCACTACTGGCTTCTGGGGCCTGGGTGGGCTGCACAATAAGTACCAAAGGGATGCACATGACCCTCCAGGTGCAATAGGGCCCTCAGGACACAGGTTGGATACTAGGGCATTATTGCAAACAAAGAATAAGTAGAACAACAGATCACAGTAGTAAGAAACCCATAAGGGGTTGCAGAGATAAGTAATACAATAACAAAAGGGCCATATTTACCATAAGCCAATGGGGAAGCCTAGGGCAGCAAGATAAATGATGGAGGAATAGTGTACATCATTAATTATTTTTTGCTTGTGCTTTACCCTAATCTTTCAACCTCTCGACACATATGGCAAAATACAGCAGCAGGAAGGTTGGATGTGAGGGGCTAAAGCAGCAAAACTGATGGGGCTACTAAGAGGTTTCACGAGAGTCTTAAGGTCTCTAGCTCATGTGATATACAGATATTCCTTCTTTTTTCATTGTGCAATGGTAGCTGTGCATAAAGAACATGCAAATACCAACCGGGCATTGTGGATTGAATATTTAAGATAATTAAATATGCTAGGGCTGAAGCAAATACAGAAACTTTTTGTGTACCGAGAGCAGAATGATGTCTAAATACAACCATGGATATGATGCCCTCACTAGGGTCAACAGTTTTAATGCACAGGTATGCTCCCCTTAAGACGGATTGAGAAAATTGTTGTGGTTAAAACCCTGACTCCTGACTCTACCCATTCTACCCATATGAGTTACTTGGTGCATTCCAAAGAACACCAGAGCCATGACTGCTGAGAATCATAGTTAAAGTGACATTAAAGTTAA
>NW_017306855.1:328937-346014 GCF_000935625.1 Nanorana parkeri | reverse complement strand
CTGGTGCCGAAGACACAGGTAAGTTTAAACCTATTTGGTAGTTTTTTAAATATGTTTATATGTTTATATGTTTATATGTTTTATAATAAAAAAGCTTGAGGGTATAGTTATACTTTAACTCATGACATGTAATTACAGCAATTTCCATCCCCCGCCTTCCCACCACCAAATAAACTACTAGACAACGTATAACTTTTGGAAGGGCAATGACAGCTTTATTGACTTTAACATCATAATACACAACTTTTTTCCGTTTTCCATTAAATCGTGCCAGTCACAGAAAAAGTGTGAGCACCCAAACAACATAACCTTTTAACATAACGTAGACCCCCTGTCTTCACCAACAGTTCTAGACAGGGGCCCAACCATCAAGGGATTTCAGGAAAGGTTAATGTGGTAACTGATTAAGCTGGCAAGGCCCAACAACTGCCAACAAAGCTGTGACAATTCAAAAAAAAAGAATTGGGCAGTTGGGCACATTCAGCTTGCTGGTAGACTCCCAAAAGGCCAGCAAGCCCTCCCCCCAGCCTTTTTATCACTTCTCCATATCTCCACCTATTAAAGGAGAATTATGAGGTGAATGCTTTTCACTCACCTCATAGTTCTAGCCGACCTGTGACAATGAGACTGTCACAGGTCGGCTCAGGAGATCAGGAGGTGAGTGAACACATACCGGGTTCGCTCGCCTTTCGATCCTGTCACGGCTCTCTGCCGTGACAGGGGGAGGGGCTGGATTCCCCTCTCCCCGCTCCGATCTGCCAGCGCTGACTGGCGGAACGGACGGGGGAGGGGGCGGGTACAGCTGGCTCTGCCTCTAGATAGGCAGAGCCAGCTGTCACTCACGCAGCTGGGCGGATCCCGTCATCTAAGTCGGGATCCGCTCCAGGTGCGGCGTCTCAGTATACCGCGAGCTGTAGCTCGCGGTATACTGAGCTTAGGGTAACGGGAGGACGCTAGTTTGTGTCCTCCCGTTACCCTAAGGAGAACTATGGGGAAAAACACTGACCCCATAGTTCTCCTTTAATCCATATTCACCATTCAGCACTTGCTCACGCCTGCATACAGGGAGAGGGTCCATATTAAGGTCCCATCCTAGTTCAATGATTCCAGCAGTCAAGGCTCCCTCTTCTTAAAGGTCAAGGGACATGCCATTATTCTTACTTTGTCTTCTTACCCCCTAGGAGTTGTAGCTCCATGTCTCTGCTCTTTTTACTGACCCAACAATATATTCTAAATAATTTAAAAGGTCCCTGTAACATTTGGAGAGTAAATACTAAATTCAGCCACTGTGCAGTCATCTATTCCAGCAGCACTCAAACTTATTTTAAACATATTTCCCAAGTGGGACCTGACCTGACAGTCCACTGATGTCTTTCAAATCCCAAAATGTAAAGTTTAAAAAAATCCCCAATAAAATAGAAGTAAAACTTATAATCACAGAACTCTAACATGTTTTATGCAGGTATAATCTACTAAAGAAACCAGACTGCTCAGAGGTCAGGCTTTTCGTCCCCAGACCCTGTGTAAGCTGAGTTTACACAGGGCTTTCTTCCTGTTCCCACATGACAGCACTGGGCACCCGCCCCGGGACACCCCTGGCACCAAGGTTAAAGACCCTTTTCTCAGCCTTGTCCGGTTGTCTCCTGCTAGACTACAGATTCCCTTCTATTCATAAAATAATGTATGTGGGGGGCATGTGAGGTTCAGCAGGACTGACAACATTGCCTGGGATTTCAGTGCAGCAGAGGCACTATGTTGTGTAAGCCTTGTTAACATAATATTTAACAATATTTAATATTTATTCACGAACATATTTACCTTCCTTTTTTTCGACTTGTATTTTGAGTATACAGCCGCAATTAGGATTTGATCACTGGCACTGTATTTAGTTTGTGACATTTTCACATTTCCACACAATTTAAAGACCAATTAAAAGGTGGATCACACACAACCAAGCGCAGCACCCCGGCTTACACTTGATCACGTTGATAGATATTGCTGCAGCTGGCTAATTTCTGTAAATATATCCTAGCGCAACTACCCTGGTTACAAGAGGCACTATGTTGTCTGCTCATTTATGGAAATTAGGAGCACACTGGATTTCTGGCGATCCACAAATTTTCTTCTGTACTTGCAGCAATTTAAAGAACTGTTTAGAGAAATGTGCATGTATATGTTATGTTTTTGAAAAATGTTGCCCAGGCATACACTTTTAAATTGGGAAATTGTTGATTTTATTAATTACTCTTCATTTATTCTTGTGGAAGATCATCTCTGCTCAGTCCTGCTCACCCCTTGCCGCACACAGATTAGGCTTTTAGCCAGCATGTACCCAGTGCATCCAATGTAACTGCCAATGCACGAGAACGAATAATCAGTCTAATTTTATAAATATGCCACATTGTGCAATAAAGCAAAGAAATAATCAGGATCTGTCATTCACCTGAAATGAGTCAGCTGACATCTGCTTGCTGTCAGTTACTGCTCATTGTAACCTATTAATTGCCTTGCCTTTCTGAAGCAGAAAGCCATTCCACTGGGTGAGGGGTTCTCGCCATATAGTGAGGGGGTTCTCTCCATATACTTCTTAGTGTGCCCCACTGAAGCAGTGGTAGGTCCAGAATCCAGTTGTTACCCCATCTACCCCTACAGTATCCCTTGTGGCTTCTTACAAATATCAAAAATGATTGATGGAAAGAAAAAAACACTACAAGTAAGCATTTAAAATGCTTGATTTCTCTGTGATTATACCTGCAATTTTTTTAAGTTAAGACAGGGTCCCTTTAAAGTAAACCTGCCTCGAGCGAAGTATAAGGCTATTATTGTTGACCCCTTCTGAAAATGCTAGTTGGCCAATATTCTTACCCACTAGCCCCAATTCATTTTAAAGCTGAACTCTGGGATGAACAAATGTCTACTACATACAAGAGACATGTGTATTCTTACTTGATACTTGATGTGCTTTGTGTATTTCTTCCAGATCTGTGCAGTAATCAAGTGTGAAACTTTACTTCTGTGCAGGTGCTTCCTGTAATAAAGAGGTAAGCACTGCTGCTTTCTCCTTGTGCAGGGTGACTGGTCTTGTACCCGCCCCCTCATCTAGTTGTCCCCTCACCAGTTCTAGGTCAATGTCTCAAATTATTGAAGCCAGAGAATCAACATGACAGCAAGGAAACTAGAGAAATCAACAATGCTCTAAGGACATGTCTCCTTTAAAGAAGAACTCCATGTTTTAGAAAAATGAACCCATGCAGTGGGGCTACCCCTGCACTGCAACGGATAATTGCTTGTTCAGGTCTAGGCTGTGGTATGTCCCTCAGCATCCTCACGTCTAATGCAAGTGAATGGGATGTATTAGATGTGATGACGTTAGCGGAGCTTAGATCACCGGAGCTTGTGGAGAAGAGGCTGCGAAGATCAGTCTAGCAGCTAGGTGGGACAGAGGATCGGGTGAGTATTTCTTGTTTATTTTCATCTCTAGACCTAAACTAGCACTTAACCCTTACAGTGCAGGGGGTAGCCCCACTACACGTGTTATTTTTCCTAAAACGTAGGCTTCTTTAAATAACCCAATTGGTGCTGTAAAAGTAGGAACTACAGGGAACCCATAAGCGAACAGAATGAATACATTCACCCCTGTTTAGCATATGTTGAAGCACATAAATAATAAAGAACTTGTTATTACAGGAAAGCAGTAAAGTTGGGCTGTTTACTAGATGAAAGAACGGCTCTGTAGAGTGAGAGAAAATTATTTTACACTCTAAATGTGCCCCCGCCCTTCATATCAGAGGCACCTTTAATTTAAAGATAGGCCCCCTATGGCAGCAGAGCATTTTCTGCTGATAGTACGCCAGGAACTATGAGCGCCAGATGTCTGACATTATACATATCAACAATCATGTATACTGCCTAGCTAACGGGTATACATTGCCCGGCTGCTGACACACTCCCGTGCCGGACTGTGAGACAATCAATACATTGCGCAACAGCTAACACAACAGGGCTATCAATATGATTCATTCTAAAGGGCTACTGCATGCCTGCTGTCGTATAAAGACATTTCTTTTCTTCTTTTTTTAAAATTATTTTCTTTCATTAAAATTACAGCGCTCTGCATGGTAACCCCTAAGACATTTTTAGTTCAGGTGCTCTGGGTTCTCCAGGAACAATACATCACAGACTGCTGAAGCTTATGAGCCCCATTGCGATGGAACACTAATTAGCAGTTTTTTCCCCCCAAACGATGTTCCAATGAGGACGTGCAAAGAGCAGTGACCTATAACAACCAGGGTGATGTAGACAGATTCCCCTAAAGGGTATTGTCATTGAAAGTTATGAGATACATTTCTTTGTTCTTTTAATTGTTAAGGTATATATAAAGCCAATTTTTTTAAATTTTAAATAATAAGATTTTTATTAAAGTAAGGAGAAAGATAAAGCAGTTTTAGAGGACTCGGCAGACAACTATAAAAATGACCAAAAGAATTCCTGAGTACATAGTGGGCTACATACGAAGTCAGATGCTCCAAAGCTTCATACTGTCCCTCTTTTCGCTTCAGTTTCCCCTCTTCTTAGTCTGTTGTATATATAGTGGCCTACATAGAAAGTCAGATGCTCTAAAGCTTCGAACTGTCCCTCATTTGGATCCAAATCCCTCGGTCCCTCTTTTCTCTTCAGTTGCCCCTCTTCTTAGTCTGTTGTATATATAGTGGGCTACATAGAAAGTCAGATGCTCCATAACTCCTAACGGTCCCTAGTGTGGTGCCAAATCCCATCCCTCTTTCTTCTTCAGCTGCCCCTCTTCTTGGTCTGTTGCATAGATGGTCTGTTGTATACATAGAAGGCTATATACAAAGTCAGATGCTCCATAACTCCCAACTGTCCCTCTTTTGGAGCCAAATCCATTTGTGCCTCCGTCCTCTTCAGTTGCCCCTCTTCTTAGTCTGTTGTATATATAGTGGGCTACATAGAAAGTCAGATGCTCCATAACTCTCAACTGTCCCTAGTTTGGTGCCAAATCCCTTTGTCCCTCTTTCCTCTTCAGTTGCCCCTCTTCTTAGTCTGTTGTATATATAGCGGTCTACATCCAAAATGTATGCTCCGTAACTCCCAACTGTGCCTAGTTTGGTGCCAAATCTCTTTGTCCTTCCGTCCTCTTCAGTTGTCCCTCTTCTTGGTCTGTTGTAAAGATGGTCTGTTGCATACATAGTAGGCTATATGCAAAGTCAGATGCTCCATAATGCCCAACTGTCCCTCATTTTGTGCCAAATCCCTTTGCCCCTCTTTCCTCTTCAGTTGCCCCTCTTCTTAGTCTGTTGTAAAGATGGTCTGTTGCATACATAGTGGGCTATATACAAAGTCAGATGCTCCATAAGTTCCAACTGTCCCTCATTTGGAGCCAAATCCCTCTGTCCCTCTTTCCTCTTCAGTTGTTCCTCTTCTTAGTCTGTTGTATAGATGCTTATAAATAATGAATCTTTTAGATACCCAAAGTGTTGTACTGCACTAAAACTTTCATCTAATTTTTATATTATGACATTTGTGTTTCTTTTTTTCAAAGCCAATATACGGGAAAAGTAGTGGGGAGAAAAAAAAGCACCTTTGGGTTTAATCAATACTTTTTTATTTATATAAATCCTTCAAGTATCTGGGGGCATGACAAGGGTGCTTCTTTTGCCCACATCCTTTGTGCTAAAAGGTGTCCCTCGTTCTTATCTCAGACAGTTGGGACTTATGGACACTCTATAGACATAGTAGATGTAAAATAAACCGGATTGGCATGCCAGGTGCAGAAAAAGTCAAGTTACTGTATATGCTTTAAATCTATAGAGAAATATGTTTACATGAAAGTTTTGGTGCCTGGAGTTCAGCTTTAAACCACAGACCCAGAACAAGTGTGCCTGGAACAAGACAGCCACCAACCTGGAACAAGTATGACCCAGAATAAGTATGCCTATCAAGGAAGTCACCGACCTGGTACAAGCATGAAGCAAGTCAGAAAAAAGTCACACATTTTTCTGCGCATACCATCTCTAGGTCAGTGTCTCAAATTTTGAAGTCAGAGAATCATATAAATCCTTCATGGACTGAGTATCTGGGGGCATGACCATGCTGTGTCTTTTGCCTTCATACTTTGTGCTAAAAGGTGTCCCTCTTTCTCATCTCAGACAGTTGGGAGGTATGGATTCTCTATAGTCATAGTTGATATAAAATAAGCCTTCATGGCATGTCCATAAAGGGTATTATTGAAATACTACCGAGTTAAATCACTTAATGTCTCCTTTTACCGTCAAGAAGCTTAAATGGGATTGGAGAAGAGTAGGGGGGACAGTGAGAGAGGACACGGTAAGGGGAACAAGGGGACAAGCAGGGATTGTGGGGGGATGGATAAGAGGGAAAAAGAAAAAAAAGCAGATAAGGGGAGGGAAACATTGGGATCCAGAGGAGGGGAGTGACAAATCCAGTTCATATAAGAACTGTAGTGGCTGGTCTCTCTCAACTGCAAATTCATTTGCTTTCAAGGTTAGGAAATGTCAGCAATTTTATGCTAGAATGGCGCACAACAGAGATTTGTTAGTGGGACCACCCATGTTTGGGGGGGGGTGGCAGTATGGGGTAGTCAAACTTCTGAACTCTGTAGACCTTATGAAGTGAATCCAAGTGGCCCAAAGATCATTGACGTGATCTTGGGTGTCATACAGGTGGGCTGGGCCTTTAGTTTTTCCATTCTCATAAGCGAACCAAGTTCTTGTACCCATTTGTTTATGGTAGGGATAGTGGGCAAATGCTAATTAATGTTCGTAGGGCAGAAAAGAATGAAGCAAAGTCTTAGAAATATGGGAGTATGACCTAGGTAAGTCAGTAGGGCTATTTTGTAAAGAGTTGGTAATACTTGCCCCTGTAAATGAAGAGTAGATTTTGTCCCAGCTAGATAGGTTTTCCTTCTCTGTCCTGGTGACCGTTGTCACCTGGACAGAAAGAGTCTATTCAGACCTATGTGTTGTGGCAATGAATGGTATAACCTGCATTGCCGCAAAGCACAGCATTTTCAATTGCACCCCAACACACTAAACTAATAGTGGGCAATGCACCTGAATCCAGATCACCAAAGTGCAATGCCATGCCTTGGGGTGCAATATGCTGTAAAAAAAAGACTATGTACATTTTATCCTTAGATGGCAACTCATTCACAGACAAGGGCCTGCCTTAGCATAACACATGTTAAGACAGTAAAAAAGAGTAATAGGAAATCCAAAACTCTACAGCTGTCTCTAGAAGAAGAATGGAGGAGAAATCTCCCAATTGGGACCGCTGTTCCATTGACTTTGATTAAGGGGGTATTTGTCCTCATTTTCAGGCAGATAGTGAGAGATTTCCTCTCGCTTCATGCTGTGTTTTGAGACAGGAAGTAAAGGAGTAAAAAATATATACATGAAAGGGATTTTAATCACTCTCTAATCCATGCAAACAAAAAAAGTTTTGGCGTTAGATACATTTGAAATAATCTGCATAACAACACTTGAAAATCTCTTATTAAAAATAATGTTCGTCAGTTGAAATTAAACGATACAAACCAGATAGTCTTTGATGAGCTCAATTGTTATACAAAGCCCATAATTTGAATTATAAATGCAAAGTGTTAATATAAGGAGAAACTGAGAACTCAAGTGGTAATGGTTTGAGAACACTGCTATATGAAATCATTGAAATTGATGCTTTAATGTGAACTCCGAGATCCTGGACACTTTTGACCCTGAATTTCCTTTCCTCAGCCACAATAAAAATGCTTGTACATTGAAGAATTGCCTTACTTTTTAAGCAATTTATTATGATTGTTATTTTTTATCACAGCTATTTATACAGTGCTGACAATTTAGGTAGCAGTTCTTACATACTCTTCATTCACATCAGTCCATGTGGTCAAAGAGCTTACAATCTATGGTCCCTATTTCACATACATACAAATACATACTAGGGCCAATTAGACAGGAGCCAATCGGAAAGCACACCAATGTCTATCTGTAAACTTCTTGCACTACTTTTTTCAAACGCACCGCAACGCACAGTATTGTGGTGCTGCCTGATGTGCTGCATGGCGGAACAGTGTGTTGCGGTGTGGCTGGAAGATGCGTTAGGGTGCCACTTAAATGAATGGCAAAAAAAAGTGTACCAGGCAAATGGTGACGTCAGGGAGTTAGTTGGGACCGGACAGAGAGCTGCTGACAGCACGAAGCTAACACTAGAGTGAGAAGTGCTGCTCAAGCAACTTCCCCTCTGCACACTGAGCACAGGGAGTTGCTCCCTCAGCACCACCACCATTCAGAGGATGACTTGTATATATATTTTTTTAAGAATACAAGGTGTTCTATAATTAGCCAAGGTTAAGAGGAGGGGCAGATAATGTAACAATCTCCACCTCATCCAACCAAAGAATGCCTTGAATGCATTAAAAAGAGTCATTTTCTGAATGACGGTGCCAAGCGAGTGACTCTCTGTGCTCAGTGTGCAAAGGGGAAGCCACTGGAGCCGCAGCTGGAAGATCATGGCTATCGCTGTATATAAAGCAGACTGCTACAGTCATTTTCAGAATCCAAAGCGGCCCACCGAAAATCAAATATGAATATATACATCGAGCCAAGCTGAACCAATGTAAGAATTCATAGAAAAACATTCCTAGAGTTCCACTTTAAATTCTGGTCTTTAAAACATGGGTCACCACTAATACCTGATCTGCCTGAGACCAGAATACAGGCAGTGAGAGCTGCAGGACCAGGAATACTGTAAAGAGCAAATCTTTAAATGCAGCTCCATTTTAAGCCTCTGTGGCTGTATATTGAGATAAACACATAATTTGATTACCATACACACTTGCCAGATGTTCTTGCCTCATTACTTCCACCGAACCTTTTACATCTTTCTTAATACTCTTCCTGACTCTGAAAACTGTATCTTTAGATTCTACATTCCATTTACTAGGCACAATGACACTTTGTCACCGTAGCCTATAACAACCAAGCAAAAATCATATTTCATTATTTTTCCCACACTAAAGGGAGCCATGAACACTACTGTAGACGGCAGTTTGTGCAATACACATGCATGCTCCTACTGGATGAGAGTTCCTGACAGTCCACACCTCAAACCTTATTTAGGTCAATTTAAAGCATTTGATGGCATTTATTTTCTTAAAAAATGTGCATTTATAATTTTTTTTGCATTGGAGCCAGTAAAGCATTGCAACCATGGTCAGTGTATTGCGGGTGCAATATTCTGGCCTTCTGAACTACAACTCAATGTCTAAACAATGTAACATTATCAGTGCTTGCTGGAAGCAATGCATGATGGGCTATGTAGTCTTGAGAAATCAAGATTGGATCACATCAAGCAGCAGGGAAAGAGACACAAAGCACACTGGGAATACAGGAAGCTACTGAAAGTGATGGGCAGAATGAAGGCAGCACTCACTACATAAAAGGGATTTTTTCCAAGTAAGCTTTGATTGCATTATCAAAAACAACTCTAGTATGTTTTCCTCTTACAATGCTGATTTTGTTGGGAACATTGCTGGGACTTTGCAACTTCTTTGGAGTGTCTGAGCTACCAGTGTGAATATAAATGTCGGTGTATTTTCCTGACACTCATCAGAACTGAAGAAGTGGCTTGGATAATCTTCAAATGTCTTCAACATTACACAACAAATCCAGTTGAATGCGATAACTAATACAAGCTATACTATGAACTGGATGAATGAAAATCTTCACAGACATCCTAAGCACATTTGGCAAACCTGTCCAAAAAAACAAATCCCCCTTGCCTGAACTAGGCATCTTCCAGTGCCTAACCTTACCCTTAGGACTTCTTCCCAGCTTATGTGTACGCTGCAGCATTAACAGAACCCCTCAAAGGAAACATTCAAAATCAATCATTTGAACAGTAAGGGACTTTCAACAAACTATTACCACAAGGCTGGAAACACACAACTGCCTATTTATTTATTTATTTATTTATTACAGGTATTTTTATAGCGCAGTTAGTTTACGCAGCAATTTATTTATTATTCATTCACATCAGTCCCTGCCCTCAAGGAGCTTACACAGAGACGTATCTACAGAAAATAGTGCCTATGGCAAGCACTGAAATCTCCATAATATGACACCCATATTTTAGGTAACTTTACCATAACATCAATTCAAAAAAGGAAGTCAAACTCAAGTCAAGATAACAGAGTCTGCCTTGACCCCTTTCATCAGAGTCCCCCTTCACTTCAGAGTCCCCCTTCATTTCAAAGCCCCCCTTAAATCAGAGCCCCCCCTCTTGCATCAGAGTCCTTTCTTACATCAGAGTACCCCCTTTCATAAGCATCCCCAGAGTCCTCCCTTACATCAGAGTCCTTGCATCAGAGCCACCAGAGTCCTTTCTCACATCAGAGTACAGTACCCCTTACTTTAGAGTCCCCCCTTGCATCAGAGCCCCTTATTACATCAGAGTCCCCCCTATCATTAGAGCCACTGGAGTCTTTTCTTACATCAGAGTACCCCTTACTTTGGAGTCCCCGCTTGCATCAGAGCCACCAGAGCCCCTTATTACATCAGAGTCCCCCCTATCATTAGAGCCACTGGAGTCCTTTCTTACATCAGAGTCTCCCCATACACAAAAGTCCCCAGAGTTCCCCCTTACATCAGAGTCCCTTCTTGCATTAATGTCCCCTTTTACACCAGACTCTGATGTAAGGGGGGACACTGGGGACCCTGATAAAAGTGGGAGCTCTGATGTAAGGGGGGACTCTCATGTAGGGAGATATCGTCAATGCTATGCCTGATGAATGTACCCTGTGTGGCCCCGAAAGCGCTTGTTAACTTGACATAGTTCTAAATAAATGAACGATTGGTGATCCTTAAAGGATTTTGGTGTGCTGGTAACGTTTCTCACACAATTTGCAGCAAGCAGCGCCATCCTCAGTCATTCCAAGCACCCTTCCCTGACAACTGGGACCTCTGGTAAGGACTGCAACAAGCTTCTCTATCTCTTATGTAAGGAGGACTGTGTCCAAATCCCCCCAAACATCAGAGTTCCCCTTAACATCACAGTCCTCAGAGTTCCCACTTTCAAGCAGAAGGAGGACATGCAAACTCCATGTCCAAACCTGGATTCAAACCAGGAACCTCTAGTGCTGCAAGGCAGAAGGGCGAACATATCTGTGTATACTGTAGCATTAACAGTACCCCTCACTGGAAACGCTAAAGTTCAATCATTTGGAGGATGCCCACCTACTTTTTGCCATACAGTGTATGTCACCCTTTATGTCTACCCTCTAACAAAGGGGCAGATATGAAAGTTTTTGACTTTTCCCCATATGGCTGTCTTTTGTTAGTGAGCTTACAGTAAAACATAAGTAGGATCAGTGGAATCTGTTCAAAGCTGTTCATTTGTACTGTGGATGCGGTTTTAGGATGAAGTAAGAAAAAGATAAAAAGCGAGAGTTACGCTTTAAGCAAGGTACATTTTATTTGAGTTTGTATGAAACCTTAATACAAATCGGTCCTTTAACCTATATGTGGCACTGCTTATTTACAGCTCGGGGATTACTGGACAATAGAAGCTTTATGCAGAGGGATTAAAAGCAGCAACAACTAAAGTAGCAGAGAAACGATGCATTCTTGTGGAGCGGCAGCTGAGATTAGAGATGAAATGAATTGTGGAAATGGATTGTATTTGGAGGGCTTGGACGGCACAATGGAAGCTAAAGAGGGTCTGTAAGGAATAAGTTGTATATAAATAAGGAGATGTTGCGGAGTTTAATGTATTAACGGTGTGAGTTATAGCAATGATTATTTGAAGTAATAAAATGATATTATGTGGAGTAACAGATGGGGTATTGGCTGGGATTACATGATGGAATATGGTATTTTATATAGTGAAGGCTCTTTTAATGGAACAACATATCAGCCTAGCGAGCTATTATGTTACATAGGCCTCCAATACTATGGAGGCATTCCTTACTAGGCTGATATGTTGGCAGATCAAATGGTATTAGAGCCTAAAACTACATTAGTCTCTCCGGGATCAATACAGCTACAAAGCACGTCTTGCAGAGCCGTTACGCTGAGCGAGTCTGGGAACGCTGCTCAGATCTCTGCCACGAGAGCTGCTACGGCTCTGTCTTCACCAGCGCTGAGCCGGTTAATGCAGCTGCAGGTTTCGGAACGGGAAGACAGCTTTTTTGACATTTTCCTGCACATCTTTTTATATGGTGATTAAAAATCAAAAACAAGACAATAAACAGACTGTATCAATTATTTAGTGTTGGAAGGCTCTTGTCGCGTATCAGGAACGTAGTGACACATTCTGTAATAAAGCAGCTCTCTCCTAAGGGAAACGTGAATGTCGCCACTCAGAGCGTATCTTACGGTTACAATCCGGTGAAAGACGTGTGACAGTGAATTTCCCATTCACAAGCGTCTCTCTCAGCATTATTGCTTCTTGGAAATCTTGCTCATCGTCTGTTGAACAATACTGGAGAAGCTTTGCCACTCGGAATGACGCCACCACTATCCCCACTATTGGGAGCATCCATACTCAAGAATATTACTTAGGAACATCTGTATACAAGAATATTATTTATGAACATCCCTATACAAGAATATTACTCAGGAACATCCAAACTCAAGAATATTACTCAGTAACATCTCTATACAATAATATTACTCAGTTACATCCATACTCAAGAATATTACTCAGTAACATCCCTACACAAGAATATTACTTACGAATACTCAAGAATATTACTCAGGAACATCTCTATACAAGCATATTACTCAGTTACATCCATACTCAAGAATATTGCTCAGGAACATCCCTACACAAGAATACACAAAAATATTACTTACGAACATTCCTACATAAGAATACTACTCAAGAACATCCACACTCAAGAATATTACTCGGGAAAATCCCTACACAAGAATTATACTCAGAAACACCTCTAACCAGGGATATTACTCTGGAACATCCCTAGACAAGAATATTACAAAGGAACATCCCTGCACAAAAATATTGCCAATGTAGGAATATTTTTAAGAACATCCCTACTCAGGATCATTCCTAGCAAAGGATATCACTCATTAACATCGCTTCTAAGGTATATGCCTCTGGCATTACTCAGGGACATTCCTACTCAGGATAATTACTAAGAAAATCCCAACTTAGTATAATTATTATGCAGAAAATGCCTACTTAAGAATATTAGTCAGGGACATCCCAACTCAGGCAAGTACAGTATATTATTTAAAAACAGTGAAAACAGAATATGACATAGGAACATACCTAATTAGAAATATTACTAGAGAAAATCCCTACACAAGAATATTATTTAGGAACATCCCTATTGTGGAATATTTTCAGGAATGTAACTACACTGGAACAACTCTGGGTTATCCCTACTCAATGATATTGCTTAGAAACATCCCTGGTATGAATAAATGTTTCAGGAATATTACTACTCCGGAACTCAGGAATGTCTCTACTCAAGGATACTCATACCTATAGGGGAATATTACTAAGCAACTTCCATACTAAGGAATATTAATCATGGACATCTCTACTCGGGAGTACTACTCAACAATATTCCTACTTAGCTATATATCAGGAACATACTTGGAAAGTTGTATTACTCAGGACCGTTCCTACCAAAGGATATCACGCAATAATATCACTTCTAAGATATATCACTCCGGCATTACTCAGGGACATTCCTGCTCAGGATAATTACTAAGAAAATTCCAACTCAGTATAATTATTATGCAGAAAATGCCTACTTAAGAATATTAGTCAGGGACATCCCAACTCAGAAATATTACTAAGGAAAAAACCCAACTCAGAAAAGTTATATAGGAACACCAGAACACTTAGAAATATTCTATCACAGCATATTACTTAGGAACATCCCTGCTCGGCAACATCACTAAGAAACATCCCTGCTCAGAATTATTACTCAGGAACATCTTTACTTGGAAATATTATTCATGAACCATCTTACTAAGCAACATTGCTCAAGGGCATCCCTACTCAGGAACATTATTCTGAAATGAACATTGTTACTAATGAATATTACTTAGGAACCCCTTTTCTAAGGAATATTACCCTGTAACATCTTTACTTAGAAATATGACTTAGAGCTACAGGGTCATAATTTTAAATCACAGGGCTTTATAGAAAAATATTGATGGCTTCATAGGAAAATGTTCATGTGTCCCTTATGCTTATTTACTGTATCCCTCCCAACACTCCTGTCTGCCATATCTGTTACTGCTTGTCGCCCCCCCCCCATCAGTCCACTGCAAAAACCATATACAGTGAGAATTGTTACTACCTGTCCATCCACCAAGAGAAATGCCCTTTACATTAGGTTCATACCTTTGTGCTGCGCAGGGGCGTCCCCAGGCTGGGTGACACCCGGAGCGGCAACCGAGTGTCCCCCCGCCAAGACGTCACTGCGCATGATACATGCATGATACCTACCGGCGGCCATCTTGGTGATGGACGCTGGCAGAGAGAGGAGGGGACAGTCACCCGGCGGGATAAGGTATGCCGCCGGGTCCCCTCCTCTCTCCTGATACTGTTGGGCGTTCGGTCCATGACCGAGCGCCCGACTTTTTTGACTGTGAATCATTTTGGTTTCACCCCTCCAATGGTGTCACCCGGGTGCGGGCCGCACCCCCCTAGTGACGCCACTGGTTTTGCGGTAAGGTGCAGTAACACCTGTTACGTGTCATTAGATGGCACAGCTCTATGCAGCAATTAATATTTGTTTGCAAGGTTCCCTTTGTATCTCTATAAATTTGGGGCTCGGAATACAGTGAGGACAGGTGTACTGCTTTCCTTCAGGGTGTCGGACAGGGCGTGGAGGGTGCTGCTGCTGCCCTGGATTTAGATACTGCTGAGCCACTCAAGGACTGGAACCTGAGAGGGCCAGAGGTTGCAATATGGTGACAAGCTCCTCAGCTACAGGGAGGGCTGACCCAACCTCTTGGTATGCTTTCTGCCATATGCCCCCTGGTTCCCCACTAATGCTACCAGGGGGTATTACATGCACCATTGGGGGAAGAAGTGAGAGAAGAGGACCTGAGAAGTTTTTGGACCTGGCTGAAACAATCTGGAAAAAAGGGTAAGTACAGTATTTAGATTTTTATTTCAAATATGCTGAGGGTGCTCCAAGGGGAGTGGGGGTCACCCAAGCTCAGAGTTGGACTTTACCTGCAGTAAAGAAACATGAGGGTAACCTGCTGTGTTGCAGGACAGTCTGGAGCTCAAGACTGACTAAACTAAATCACAAATCTTTTCACAAGCAAGACAGTTAAAGGTATACATCTTTGAACTATATGTTTAGGTGCTTGCCTTTTGCTTTTTTTAAATCAGGTGTAGGAGCTATATAGGTAATATATCTGTAAAAAATAAGTCAAGGCAACTGGACTTGCTGTATTTTTCTTGAAGGTGTTTCTGAATTGAGAAAGCTGGTCGGATAACCAGTGAAATGTCTTCAAAAAAATACAGCAAGTCCAGTTGCCTTGACTTATTTTTTACAGATATACAATGACCTGGATGAATGTGAACTTTCACAGACATATATAGGTACTATACTATATATAAGGATCCCTATCTCTATGTAATATTTTACTGCACTGATGGAGACGGAATGAGATGAGAAATTCCATTCTTTTAAAAATACAGCTGCCTGAAGGGTGAATCCCCTCACGCCAGCCCTCATCGACTGAAAGGGCAGGTGGAACTGCTGAGACCACACTATTCCCGTCATCATGGTACTTCTTCAGAGTGGTCATGTGCCACATGGAATGACCTCACAATCTAGAAGGTTGGCCCTTACTGCTCTATAAGGAATGTTATCTGTCAGGCTTTTCTTATTTGATTTGCTTTGATTGATAGATCTAAAATTATTTGACAGGAATCACATACGCTATACAACATGAGTAACATACTAGCACAATCTTTTGTACATGGAAGAAAAATTCCCCACTCTTTGCAAAATCAATAATTCATGCCACAAGCACTCAAAAACTTTTGGTTTTCTTTTAGTGTAAGATATGTGCGTGGTTCAATCAGAATCTCCCCCTTATGGACACATATCATAAAAACAATGCCTGAAACATCAAATGTCCCAGAGGCCCCTTACGAGAAAGCTCACCCATGTTCTCGGCTTTGCTATATAACAAAGCTAACAAAGCTCCTTGGAGCATTTTATAGTCTGTTTAAAGCAGAGCTTTTACATGGCTGACTCAGTTACTTAGCCCCTATATTTCTGAATTTGCCAAGTTAACTATAATTTCTGTGGTGTTAAAACTGTCTTCTTGGTGCGCGCATACTCTTGATACTCCAACCGAAGCACTCCCAAATCTCACTACTGCTCTCTTGTTCATGAAACATTAATATCCAATGCATTGTGATAAAATACATTTATACATTGTTATGTCATAACCTATAATCCCTTTCAAAATAAAAAACGTCCCTGACATACTTCTAAAAATACCAGTTGACTGGCTCTTCTTCTGACCCCCTGGCTACACTTACTGTACATTGAGTAAATTACCTGGAACAAGTATGAACAACAAAGAAAAGCATTATTACGTGGTAATGATTTAAGGTAAATGTGAAAGCAATCACAAATCTCATAAAATGTTTAGCAATGCATGTTAATGGAATTGTAAAAAACAAAGCTTTCTCTAGGTTTCAGAATAGCTGGCAATCCTGGATTGAAGATTCTTGTTCTAGCACATACTGATATGGGTTGACAACACTCCCAGTTGCTCTATAGCAAACACTATAAGAGGGCATTCTGATGCTCACTGTTCAGGCAAGGTCTGCCATTGTCACCATTAGGACACTTCCTGTCTGTACGCAAATTGCTGGAGTTTTGATGATGTAGGTATATATAGAATAAAGATTGTACTCATTCATAGGATAGAATGGGGGAAGGCTCAGGAACCAATGTTAGAGACTCTTCGGACTCTTACACAAATAATGCTCCCCCCCCCCCCCCCTCCCCCCCCCGGGCAGCCTTCGGCGC
>NW_017306855.1:300562-328727 GCF_000935625.1 Nanorana parkeri | reverse complement strand
CCCTCCTGCTCCCACAAGGTAGCACTTGGGCCTGTTGATTGGCCAGGTGTAATGAAAGGTGAGGGGAGCGTCACATGTTCTCTCATGGCTAAAATTTCAAAGTATATCTCTGGCAGTGGATTGAGATGGCGGGCAAGAGAGTAAAGGTTGAGTTAGAGCACATCATAGCCAAAGTACAGGTTGGCTCTAAATGTCAAATTCACCTTTAAAATGACATTAAATTCAGTAGTTAAATCTTAAAAATGCTTTTAAAGGAGAACTATGCGGTATACTGAGACGCCGCAGCTGAAGCCGATCTGACAATTATGTTTGGATCCGCCCAGCTGCGTGAGTGACAGCTGGCTCTGCCTATCTAGAGACAGAGCCAACTGTACCCGCCCCCTCCCCCATCCATTCCGCCAGTCAGCGCTGGAGGATGGGAGCGGGGAATCTAGCCCCTCCCCTTTCATGGCAGAGAGCCGTGACAGGATCAAGAAGTGAGCGAACGCCGGTATGTGTTCGCTCACTTCCCGATCTACTGAGCCGATCTGTGACAGCCTCATAGTCACAGGTCGGCTAGAACTATGAGGTGAGTGAAAAGCATTCACCTCATAGTTCTCCTTTAAGTTCCTTAAGTAATAACAAAAATGTATTGTATATGTACCGGGTATATCACTCAGCTGTAGATCCTCAAATCATCTCTGAATTGGTGCTGACACTGTCCTTCCTTCTGGAGGGTGGCTACTTTTGTTCCCCATGGTACACTGAGCTAATGGCCAATCAAGGTGGCTGAAGATCAGAAACCTGTAAGAAGACTGGCGAAGACGTTTGCACCAGCAAGAGAGTTCTCCGATGTTGATTTGCTGTAAGGAAAGGTGAGTATAGTTCCATTTTAAGCTAAAACCTCCCCTATCGAAGTGCATATTCACCTTCACTAATGGTGGTGACTTCCCCGTATTGTTTATATCCTACCCAGCAAAATCTGTGTACATGCAATAATGTCCGATTAGCTTGAATGAGATGTTGCTCCAACAGTATGGGTACGTTCCATTCAGTTGTACAGGATATTACTGTACCCACGTGGGAAGCTCTACATTAGATTAGACCACCGTTGTTGGAGGAGGAAAGGAAACACCTAGGGTGGGGGTAGGCAAGGGACTAGTTTTTTTTTTTTTACTTAAAGTGGCACTGTCATGAGTAAAGTTTGAAGGCTGCCATTACTGGACCTGTTATATAAAAAAAGCTAATGTCCTGGCTAAGCATCTCTGCACATGGCTGGATCACAACCTGGAACAAGCATACTGTAAATCAGTATGATCATGTTTTATCTCTATCTTTGTTTCAGGTCAATGGCTCAGAAAGCTTTGAAGTCAAAGCATTAGCATGACTACCAGGAAACTTACAATCGGCAACCCCCATATTCAATGGCAACCCCCATATTCTTCTCATGACAGAGTCGCTTTAAAAGTGAACTTGTCCTATACTAAGCTTTAAATCTATCCTGTATATTCCTTTTGTACAATTTATCCTGCGGCTGTCTAAAAGGCATGAAATGGGGTCTGATCTTATTTAAATTTTTATTTTTTATGGCTAGGTATCTGGAGGTATGGTTATTTTATAATCAGCTGGGCCTGTGCAGTCCCTTTATTGAATATGGCCAACAGTCCCAATCTACATATGCCCTACATATATACTAAAGCATCCTGTTGTAACACAGCTCCCGCTGGCAGCAACATCTCTCTCACCTATTATAAAATAACAAATTATTTGCAAAAAAAAAAGAAGCTTTACAAAAACATTTTTACAGCCTGAATGGTTAATTTAAATGCTTTGCGGTCCCCGGTTATAAGATGCGATCCTAATAAGAATATCTCAGCGTGCCGCGCGGTTCAGCCTATTTCACAGTGAGATTTCCATCACCCCACAACAGACACACAATTCAAACCTTTATCTCCTAATAAAATTATTTCCTTTATCTGCTGAAACAAATTATTTCCCACTAAAGGGTTCTTCTCTTTTCCCTCCTCCGCAGTTGTCTGTCCCCGTAAATTATTAATCAGGAGATCGGTGGCTGGAGAGCAGAGTGATATATTTAATGCGTTTCTGCGGGTCCCCGCTGATACAAATACTAGCGGTTGTCACTCGATTGGTCCCGTGTCTGCTGGATGTTAACTTTCTGCATTAAATCTGTCTCCTAGCTTGTTGCATTTAAATAGCGGTGTCACAAAACCTCTAGATTCTGGGCCCAAGGGCTAAAACGTGTAATTGGGTCCCCTCAAACCCATTATTGGACAGGATCCTCAGCAACAAGGCAAAATGTCAAACGCTTTCCCTTTTCTGCACATGATGTCATCACACCATCCCTGCATATTAATATTGCGTGTGCCCTTCATTTTATCGGTATATCCTAACATCCAGAGAGTAATGGCAAACTGCTTGGGAAAAAAAAATGGTATTTGTAATTCTGCGGCCGCTTCTCTACAGTACGGGAAAATTGGTACGCGAAAAGTTGACACTGACGCCAGACCATTAATTTAATCAAATCTTCCCTTAAGATTATATGTTTATGCTTAAAGGTTATGTTGACTTTTCTCATATCCTAAAGATGGGGTGTAACATAAAACATGGGTAACACTGCAACCTCCCTTTTTGTCGCAAGAGGCTGGGGGGGATGAGATGGGTAGACTGGTGGAGCATGCAAACAGTGAGAGGAGGATGCTAGTGCAGGAGGGATGTCGTTGGAGTGATGTTGTGGGATGCCTCTGGCAGGCATCCCACCCTGCTCCTTGCAACCAGTGACATCACTTGTTGCCGGTAGCTGGGCAGGACGCCGGCCAGAGCGTTCCAGGTTGCCCAGAGCTGGGCGGGGCAATGTGTATGGCCCTTACACATCTCCCTGCCTGGCTCTTTGGCTCTTAGCAACCTGGAATGCTCTGGCTGGAAACATTGCAAACATTGTAAATTGGTGCAGCCATGCCACCATCCACATGACACTGAGCGATTTGTAGCGTGATTTCAGCTCCAAAATCGCTTAAATGTCAGCTCAATGTCGCTCAATGTAGCATGTCGAATGCATTTCAATGGATCTGTTCACATCTCACAGCTCAATGTCGCCTGTAGCTCGTCAAACATGACCTATTTTTCGGCGGATTTTGTGCGATTTGGCCCAAAAGACTTTAATGGTGTAACTCGACATTGCGCGACATTGTCGCACTACGTCGCGCTACAGAAGTGTCACTTTTGCACAGAAATATAAGAAGGAAGGAATTATGTCACATCAAGACCGCCTTTGATTGTTTACAGCCCAACGTAGCAGCTACGAAGTCCCTGCAAAAAGTTGCGCTACGTAGCGCGACAAAATGTGCACTGTCGCTCAGCTCAAAATCGCGCTGAAGAAAACGCTTTTTTGGATGTAGCTCAGTGTGAATGGGGTCTAAGAGATGCCACCTGAGGCAAAAGTGTCAGGCTACCTCATTATAAGGACTGCCCTGCCTCCCACGCACCACTTACCTGAATAGTAGGTTTCTTCTCCCTGCAGGCTGCTGTCCTTTTTTGAAAATGGCAAGGTTGTGCACAACTCCTCCAACAAAGCTGACATCTGGTACCTGCACCTGTCAGAATCTGCAGCTGATTGGCTGTAGTGACTGTTGGGCTGAGAATTTTCCGCGCGGCTCCTTTGATTGTTAGATTGAAGGATGTCGGGTAGGAGGTTGCCAACAGTCCGCTAACACGGCAAGTTTCAGCTGCTTCATTAACAACTAGCTGAAATTCGCTCCATGTATGGTCAGCTTTACTTGTAGAAGCCTTACTTGTGTATACATCCAAACACCCTGAGACTGCTTCTGGGTACCGCCATCTTGGATTTGATGTCTACAGCTCCAGCACACTCAAGTGACACATTATTGTATTACCTTCACTCCTTCCTTGGATAGCTACATAAAATGTTGTGGGGAGGTGAAGATGGGGCAGAGACCTGGGCCAGCACAGACAGTATTAAGCACTCGAAGAAGAGGAAGGGCTATGACATGCAAGGAGGGAGTGGTCTGTGCTAGGGAAGAGACTTTTCTTGGCATAGTCAGATATTTAGGCAAGTTCACAGGCATATTGCAAGTGAGAAATAATGATTTATGGGAAGAGAAAATGATGCAAGTAAGCATGTACCCCCCATCACCCTTTATTCATATCTTACAATAACAAGAAACACACCTTTAGAAATGTTTAGTAATGACAATCTACAAACACATACTTCTAGATAATTGCCGGCTTCTTTGCATACCTTGTTTATCTTTTCTTCCACAGTATTCTGACAGTGGCCATGTTAACTAAGGGCAAGTTACTAGCTCTCCATTCACTTCCTGGATTTCTGTCACAGGTAACTAGGACATGTGACCATGCACATCATCTCAGGGGAGGAAATGCTTTTCCCTGAGATCTCATGAGATTACAGATGTGATTTCCCAGCAGTGCTCTGCTGATGTAACCTTCCCGGGATGCAATGCTTGGGCAACCTTGGGTGCCATTTTGCAATGTGATAGCAAATGTACATTGCCAACGTGTAGACAGACAGTAATACCAATCTGATAAGGGTTTTAGCCTTCCCCTACTCTACTAAGAAAGCATATTTTATTTCTGTATTGCTGGTAGAAATGTACCCTCACTTCCTGTCTGGCAAAACCTTGTCAACAGGAAATATAGTTAGGGGAAATCTCTCTAACTGAGCCCCTGACAGCAGTAAAAACCAGATAGGGGCTCTAACTTTCCCCCACTCTACTCGAAACTAAAATAAGCAGTTTTGGTTAGACATACACTTTAAAAGCATTTCCTCCTTAATTTCATGCTTCACCTATCCACCTATAGTATTGATCTGAGACCTAAGACCCAGTATATAACATTTTCCTCCTAGCTCCAGGAGGGCTAATGGGCCTTGGATGATGTGACTATGTGACCTTCCACATGAGTGGGAGGAATCCTACAGCCTTTCAGTGATCACATCCAGCGGAGACTCTCAGCTCGTTTGCTCCCAAGCTTCTCTATAGAGACAAATTTAATTTCACTTTCTGAATTATTAAGCAAATATTTCAGTATTCTCTTACTTCTGATTGATGTGCAAGATAGTTGATGTAAATGTTATTTCAAAGTTGGTAAAAATGTTCATAGTCCTTTCCAACCTGTAAAGGTGGCCGCATACTGTACTGTATATTTCAATCTATTTGCACAGTCTGCTTTAGAATTACCAACAACCTTTTAGTGCAAGGATCCTACTTGATTGGATATAAAATGTACTGTATACGTAGGTTCCTCTGCTACATGGTTGTACATGTTGGCTGGAAAGGATCGGGGGGAAGGGGGCTCTATGGCCCCTTTGGCCAGTACTAATAACTAGAGGTGCAACGAAATGAAAATTTCAAAACCGAAATGAAAAAAAATGTCGGGACGAAACCGGAACCGCAAATTGTTTTTATTCTAACGTTTTCAAATATTTTATTGATTTTTTATAAACATTTTACGTTTTTTTAAATTTTACTTTTATTAATGTATTAATTTGTATTAAATATTTTTGTGTTTTACTTTACTTTTAGGGGCTTCTGGGAAATATTAGGGGTCTGATATTTTAAAATAGAAAAAGAGATTGAGGACACAGATCACTGAGTGTTTGCACCCGCTCTCCATCCTGACACGCTGTCACAGGAGGCTGGGCGAGGCAGGAGGAGAGCTTAGCCTCCTGTGACAGCAATGACAGCTGTCTCCACCCACACCGCCGCTCTCCATCCTGGATTGGCTGTCGCAGGAGGCTGGGCGGGGTGGTGCGGGAGGAGAGATCAGCCGACTGTGACAGCAATGGCTGTCTCCGCCCACACTGCTGCTCTCCTGATCTGTCACAGGGGGCTGAGTGGTGCGGGGAGGAGAGACGCCAGCCGCTCACAGACGTGCACACTTTTGCATGGTGCACTTTCTTTAGCCCACAAAAATCTGACCTTACCAATAAAGGGCTACCTGGTTTGCCCCCCCCCCCTTTCTGGCCAATATGGTATGAGTCCTCCTCTGGTTGTTGGTAAATGCATTGACGATTGTGCAAAGATCGTACAATCATATTGTAACATGTCTGGTCAACTTAAAGTAAATGTAGATCCTATCTGACATTCAGTTTGCTAAAGCCACTGTGTTTATTAAACAAATGGCATTTTTACATACTTGTTTTCACCTTTTTACATCCTTTCTTGCATCTCAGTGATGTTGATCTCCTGCAACCTTTTTGCAGAAAATTTCTGTCTATATACACTCCAACAATGGCTGCTTGGCATTTCTCAGGGCAGGTTTCTTGATGGAGACAACAGCAGACTATTCCTTAAAGTGACATTAAACCCTCAGATTTTTTTACATAAACCAATACTCTAATGTGTGCCTTACTGTAATCCATGGTAGTTTCCTTTCTCTTTGCTGCTCTTCCTTTTAAATCGTTAACTCTTCTCATGCTGGGGGAGAACTTCCCTTTGCAGCTGAATGCCTCTTCCTGTAGTGCTGGCTCAGGTTGTGAACCTGCACACAGCCACCATATATCCATTCCAGAGACAAGGCAGTCTGCTGCAAAACAGAAGTTGTGCCCAGCATGAGAAGAGATACGGATTTAAAAGAAAGAGCAGCAAAGAGAAGGGAAACAACCATGGATTACAGTAAGGCACACATTACAGTATTGTTTTATGTTAAAAAATCTGAGGGTTTAATGTCACTTTAATAGTGTATGGAAAAACAACCACAAATCTTCTTCAAAAGCCCATGTGACAGGATGATAACTCAGGATCAGAGTTGGGAAACAGGGATAAATATTTGTCACCCTATAACAGGAAGTGAAAATTGAATTTTGTATTTCTATAGCGCTTTTCTCCCTGGGCACTCAAAGCGCTATGAAGGTGTGTCAGTCATTTTGGGCAAGCTCAGTTAAGCCAATTATCCTATCAGCATGTCTTTAGATTGTGAGAGGAAACTGGGTTACACGGGGGAACCCCACGGAAGCACAGGGAAAACATACAAACTCCATCCATAGAGTGTCCTTGTTGGGATTCAAGGAGGAGCCACTATGCTGCCCTAGGTCCTATATGGCAGGATCACCAAAAATGATTGTATTGAAAGTTGATGTTTAAAACCATTTAAAAAGGACTATCATGTACCTGGGCGGAAGGTGGAAAACACGCTGTTGAAGGGGCTTCTCTTGCACCTCTTGTCCAACACCTCTGGAATTTGTGACAGGAGATGTGAGGACACAAGGTTCGTTGCAGACAGGTCCGGTCTTCAGGTGTGGAAACCAGAAGCAGAAATACTTCAGTGCCCAAGGAGGCAGGAGTAGAGCCAAGAGAGGATCTAAGGTCAGTAGCAGCCAGGCAGCCTGGTACAGTCCGTAGGCAGAGATAGCTTCACAATACAAGCCAAAGGGTCAGCAACAGCTGGGCAGTGAGGTACCAAATCAGACAGAGGCAGTGTCAGGAAGCAGTCTGCGGGTCAGTAGCAGCAGGATTTTCATTCCTATTGTCATGTCCAATTTAAAAACATTGTATCTTTGAATTGTAATAGGCAGTTAATAGAATGTCTGATATAATATAATCTAAATAGAATAGCAGAAAACAGCCACGTATGAAGGTTAATGTGGAGTGCTGGTAACAGTGCGCTTGGCTGAGCCACCTGTATTGGAGAGATAGCTGTTATTTCACCGGTCAAGCTTCCAGCCTGGCTTTGAAGACAGAGGATTTCCTATTGAGGTTATTGTGGGGAGTGTATTCCAGTGGTATGGGGTAAGGCTGGTCATCATGGTAGAATTTAATTTGATAACTTTTCACTTTTGCGGGAATGTTCGCTCAAGGACCAATCAACAATCGTTTTCAACCGTAGTGAGTCAAAAAATCGAAGGAGATGCATGAAAATGTTTTCTTGATTTTTATCTTAACAAATTAAATTCTAACTGTGAGTGCCATTCCCAGCCAGGAAAAATCGTAATTATTGTAATAAGCATGCGCTGGGAAAGTGTTAATTCAGGAATAATAATAATTAATACAGATCCGTATTAATTTTTGTCTGTTATACCTGCCTGGAGATCAGCTTTAAATGTTTATTTGTAAAACACAGATTGTATATAAATAGCAAATAATAATAATTAGGGATGCACCGATACAGATACTAGTATTGGTATTGGTGCCAATACTCGTACTCGCCCAAATGCTCCCGATGCCTATCCCAAACCAGAACTTCCGGTATCAGGAAACCAGGCGGCGAGTCGGTACTCGCCACCCAGCTTCCTCATTGGTTGGGAAGCTGGCCAATCAGGAAGCCAGGGGGTGAGCCATTACCTGCCCCCTGGCTTCCTAACTGGCCACAAAGTCAGCTCCATGCTTCCTTGTTATTTATCCAAATATCGGAGCTTCAGGTATCAAGAAGCCAGGCAGCCTTGTACATACTTGCCGCTTGGCTTCCTAATTGGCCGGAAAATGAGGGGGGAATCCAGCCCCTCCCCTGTCACGGCAGAGAATCACTCACCTCATGGTTCTCCTTTAATTTGTGTCTTTTATACCTGCCTGGGGATCAGCTTTCAATGTTTATTTGTAAAACAGAGATTGTATATAAATAACAAATAATAATAACAAATAATACAGATCTGTATAAATGTTTGTCTTTTATGTCTGCCTGGGGATTTAGACCAGCTTTAAATGGTTATCTGTAAAACACATTGTATAAAAATAGTAAAAAACAAATATATAATATCAGTTTAAAAATGGACAAGCATAAAATTATAAATAAAGTTGACCCAAGACTGCTATAGTTTTCCCATTACATGTACAGTTTGTAACTACACCTCTTGTACTATTTGTAGGGATCGCACAACAGTGTTTCAGTGATTATTATGGCTTCTAATACACAAACATCATTTACTGGCTATGGCCGTGTTTGCAACATTGCGTGTTCAAACTGACAATATGAAAAAAGACAAAACTGGTTAAAGAATCCGCGCAACGATCCTCGCAAGACATACTGACCGCTGCTGAGGCCAAATCACTTCTTCAGCGCTGTTGCATCTCATGTTTTGAAATATAAGCAGGAGGAATTGCATGATCTGCACAGCAGATAGTAGACAGTTCACCGTGTGTGTGCAGTTGGGATATGAACACCTGCCAAACCCATAAGCCTTTCCGTGCTCTGTGTTTTGTATGAGGCTTTAATTGTATTCATTTTGCCGCCAATGCAGATCTAGTCCTAATTCCCAGACCGCTGCTGAGATTCACGGGGACCTGGCAGGGCAAATGCAGACAAAATACGTTGTGGTGCTGTTTAACCACTTTGGCCATAGAATTCACAGGGCTCCTAATACCTGCTATTCTAGGGCCCACTCCTGTGGCAGATGGTTAATAGACAGTGAGTGTGCAAGAAAAACTTTCCATTCTAAAGGGAGACCTAGAAAAATATAAAACAAGGGTGTTTTATTATATTCTAATTTATTATACTCAGTACCTAAAATACAATGTAATTTTTTTTCAGACACATATGATATACTACAATATATGGCTATTTTGTATTCTCATTTTAAGCCAATATGAAGTTCTGGGATCCTTTTCACATGTTTTTTACACTTATCTGCATTGCTTAACAATCTTGTTTACAGAGCCCAATAGCTCAAGCTCCAGTTTATGCTTATTATTATTCAGGATTTATATAGTGCCAACAGTTTGCACAGCGCTTTACAATATAAAGGGAGACAGAAAGCTACAATGAAATACAAGACGGCAGGGTTAGGAGGACCCTGCTCATGAGAGCTTACAATCTAAATGGCAGGTGCAAGCAATACAAAACTTAGTGACTTTGTGGAGATCTGCTTGATGCAGAAGGTAAACGTTCAGTTGTTAGAAAGAGCCGGAAGAGGCTTCCCTGAACAAAAGAGCTTTCAGGGATTGGCTAAAGATGGACAGAAGAGGAGATTGGGGTATGGAGTTTCTCAGTACAAGTTCCTCTTCTGTACTGAAAATGCTTTCTTTGATATCACTGCACCCTGTGGGCTTCCAACAGGGTGCATTAGCGGCTGCAGCAAGTCAGACAGAGCCCACCTCACTGGAGGATATCCAGCATCCTGTAGCGCTTCTTCCTCAGCTTTACTGTCCCTGGCGCACCCCGTTCATTTATTGGATTTCAGTTCTTTCAATCACGAAGTTTCAGCATCAGATATGGACATTACCTAGGGCAGTCCGCATGCAAATGCAGCTTGCCTAGGAAGTCCCACTGACCTTCACCCATCAAAGCAATGTAATATTTGCATAACTTCTCCCAAGAGCCAGCCTAATGCTTGCATCAGTGCTACGGACTGAGGCAGGGTGCTGTGATGTTTCCAGGAATCTATGTACAGTGCCCTGCCTGCCCCTCCCACCAGCCATGATCTGCCTGCATTGCACAAAGAAGTACAGGCACTCAAGTGATTGAATCATTCAGTGAAACAAAAAGGTATTTAATGAAAACAGAAAGTTTTTTTTTTTTAAACTAGCGTGTTGATGGGAGGTGCTGATTATTGTTTGTTCTTTAATTCTTCATGGTCCATATGATCAGAAGGGTGGTAAGGATCTGCCTAAATAATTTTGCACTAAAAGATGTCCCTCTTTCCAATCTCAGAAAGTGGGAAAGAATACTTCAGCTTGATGGCTGAGCTGCAACCATGTAATTCTGTGCACTGCAGGGGGGCAAACAGGGAAGAGGGGGTGAGAATGAAGTGGACTGGAAAAGCAAACAGGACTGCTGGAACTGATAAAGACAAAGGCTGGAGATTGCTGAGGAAGAAGCGGGAACTACTGAAGTGCAAAGAACAGCAAACACACTATGCAGAGGACACATTGGAACTGCTGGAAGTAGCTTAAAGGGAAACTCCAGGCAACATTTTTTGTTTTGGATAAAGTGAGGTCAGGCTAGATCCTCCAACAAGTTATTGTATTCTCCACCCCTGTAGCTGAAATTTCCCGTCATGGTCTATCCAAGTGGTATGTCACCAAGTGAGAGGTAATTAGTTCATAGAAGAGTATATCCCACCCAGGGGTGTCCCTAGCCTTTTTAATTCCTGAGGCCTGTGATATAGGGTGGTGGTGCTGGCGGTGCATGCAATCAGTGTGTGTTGGGGGGGTTGGTGGTACACGCAATCGATTAGGTGTTTTATCTCAAATGTCACTTTATGCCGAACACTTACCTCCTGAGAACCAGTTTGTATGGTATCTTGCTGACTTGACAAGCTCCACAGGCGGTGTCAACTCACCTTGAAGACTCAGAAGTGAAATCCAGTTTAGCAAATCCCAGTCTGGCATTACAAGAGTTGTCCTGGTTCTCTTTACTGCAAACTGAAACCAGCCCTCAGGATTGCCCTTTCAAGGGGGTGGCTGGAACAAAAAGGCTACGATACAAAGACTGTTAACAAGACTGTTCACAATGAAAGCAAGAGAGTAATCAGGTACAGACAGAGGTTGTGGCAGGCAAGAGAGTAGTCAGGTCTAGGTAGAGGTCTTGGCAGGTGGCAGGCATGGGAGTTGTCAGGTCTAGGCAGAGGTTGTGACAGACAAAGAGAGTAGTTGGTCCAGGCAGAGGTCATATCTGGTGGCAGGCAAGTGAGTAGTCAGGTCCAGGCCCGAGGTCATGGCAGGTGGCAGGCAAGAGACTAGTCCGGGCCAGGCACAGGTCATGGCAGGTGGCAGGCAAGAAGGTAGTCAGGTCAAGGCAGAGGCCATGTCAAGTGGCAGGCAAGGAAGTAGTCAGGTCCAGGCACAGGTCAGGCAAGATAGTAGCCAGGCAGAGGTCGTGGCAGGCGGCAGGCAAGAGAGAAGTCAGGTCCAGGCAGAGGTCATTACTAGCGGCAGGCAGGAAAGTAGTCAGGTCAATCCAAGTCAGCGATAGGCAAGCAAACAGAAGAGCAGCCACATCAATCCAGGATGGTGATAGGCAGGCATTGATTAAGTCTTACAGCTGTCTGGCACTCTAGCATGCTCAGTGTCAGAGACATAAGCTAATTGCACCCTAAGGTGCATGCACAGACCCACGCTAACTCACTCCTGCCAACGTGCACACACTTGTACTTACATGCACCACCAGCCATAGCGAATAGATCATGACACAGTGAAGATGAGCAAGATGGGCCAAACCCCTGACTGTGCATACATGGACCCTGGAGTTGCTATAGCTGATACAGTACATTGAGTGAGCATTGCCAACCTAGGACATAAAGCTCATTACTGTCAGAATCAGCAGATACAAATAAAGGAAAAATGGTTTAAAAAAAGAAAACTAATGCAGCCACCACATCTAAGGACTAGTAAGCTGCATCTAATTAAATTTTTATTCTTGGGTTTAGAGACACTTTAAGAAAATCACACTTCATACCAACGCATCTCGTAATTCATGCAAACTTCTGTACTCATTTGTAGAACAGGTCATGTTACTTACATCTGAGAGCATGTTTACATCTTTGTACAAGACGAGGTGCTATTTCCAAGTCAGCAGCCAGTCATGTAACGTTCTGCTGTCTCCATAGAGATATCACAGACCATCTTTTTGCCCATCAGGATTTCTCTCCTGGATATTGTTTGACAGAAATAGCCTCCCTGAGAGCTTGTAGCGGCGCTGGCCTCTGGGGTAGGAGGTGGATGCGGAAGGAAAGTCAAACACCTTGCCAGTTGAGTCCCACAACGCCGAGGTGAGCGGATAGCTGCGAGCTGTACAGAGGGTATGGCTTCACATTTTTCTTATTACTCAGGCACAAATCAATTTGCAGAGTTCAAAGGGCAGTATCTGACATGAAAAGCTTTTAAGCTGAGGCCAAGTAAAAGTGCACCGCTCCTTGCGCAAAACCAAAGGCTGCTGTGATTTTAAGATTTGTTTATGCTCACAACAGCCAAAGCACCTTATCTGTTCCTACGTACTGTATTTCAGGAGGTATGATAGAACAGCAGAGGATACTGAAAAACTGAATCATTTCTCTAAAAACCTCACAAGATAATATAAAGTGGTTTGTATAAATCGTGATACACTTTGAGGCTAGGTTCACACCTGCACTACACCACATGACACCCGGGACGCACGTCTCGAGGCCGTGCGATCGTGTGCTAGTGCACACAACGATTGCCGCGTGGCCCTATTGATTTCAATAGGGTTACATCCGCGCGGCAATCGCTAAGAAAAGGTACAAGTACCTTTTTTTGCAACACACGACTCGCGGCGCCTGGGGTGCCATTAGAAAATAATAGCACCCACGGCGCGATCGGTTCAAACCTTGGCGACTCCTGACCGAGCGGGAACCATGCACAAAACCGTGTGGCAATCCGGAGGAGTCGCCTAGGTGTGAACCTAGCCTGAAGCCCAATTCAACAGTTTAAATCAGCTAAATACATTCTGAGTGTATCAAAACATAAGGAGTGCAAAAGGCTTGCAGTTTTTCCTTCAGAAAGCGCACACAGAGAAAAAAATAAAGCCTGTGTTCTGCCAGCATGCTGTAGAAAAGCACCTCTATTAAAGCTGTGGTCTCCCTGTAGAGATCAGACACGCCCCTTGCTGTGTCACAGCTAGAGCTGTCCAATCAGCAAGGAGCATGAGCTTTTCTGATTGCAGAGCTTGGGCCTGATTCAACAGGGGACATGTCAGACCTTTGAAGAGAGACCTCTGCTTCCACACAAGGAGCAAGGGTACTTCTCTGTAGCATGCTGGCAGGGGGCAGGGTTTTCTACTCAGACTGTGACTGCTTTCTCGGGGAAACAAACTATAAAACTGTGCACAAGTATTATTTTCATGCTTCTATTAGTTATTTAGCTGATTATAACTGAAATTCTCTTGAACTTAGAAGGATTTGTACACCCCAAAAATATTTTATAATCTTTAATATAATAACATAATTTCCAAAGTAATTTTCAATATTTTTACATCTGCAGCTTTAATTTAACGAATACCTGGTGACCCTGCTATAAGGGTTCTTATTCAGGGTGACAACGCTCTGTCCCTGTCTGTTAAAGGGACCCTGCATGGCCCCAAGACATTGCCAGGTGTGCTAGTGACATATTGTACCCCTTTCATTGAGGAGCCCTGCGTTGTGTACAGCTGCAAGCTCTGACAATTTGGGCTTTGTGTAAGACTGTCAGTTCTCTAAAGAAGAATTGGGTCCAGCGGCTCAGCTCTACATGCACTCCTTCTGACTAGGGATAAGCCTGGGACTTGGGGTGAACCCAGTTAGACTAAGCCCACTCAAAACATCCTTTTTTTATGTCCCAATCAGTGGCAACAGTTGCAGCAGGAGCATTCCCCATCCCACAGCTACATGTAACAAAGGGTTGGGGAATACTCCTGCCGCAAGTGATGTCACTGACGGGGCTAGAAAAAGGGTGACGGTTTTGAGTTAGCTTGAGCTAACTCAGGTGACCCGGATTCGCACAAAGCCCAGGCACAACACTACTCTTGACTAACATCTATCCAGGCATTTTGATATTTGCATAACTTTTCCCGAAAGCCAGTCCACTGATTCCATCAGGGCTAAGAGCTCGTCAGGGCTGAGGCAGGGTTCTGTAATGTTTTTTAGGAAACTTTGTACAGCATACTACTGACCCTCCCACAATCCATGATATTACGGAATTGAATGGAGAGGCACAGAGACGCTGTGATGATGTCATTGGGTTTAAAATAAAGTATGTAATAAAAACAGAAAGATCTTATTTAAAAAAGGAAGGGCTAGGGAAAGGCAAAATATAGCCAGATTGAACTTTAACTTTAATGGAGCCCCATATATCAATAAAAATCGGATTTAACTTTTTAAAATTGCGGTTTTAACTTTTTTCTGCTCTATCCCAACCTAAAAAAAAATTGGCATGATATACACTTTAAATGCGGGGAAAGACAACACATGGTAGACCCAAAGTACTGTAAAATGCCCAACCTTTTGAGATAATTAAGTCTTAGGCAGAATGCACTATTGCAGTACACTCTGTGGCCTGGTCCCAAGAAGTTTGTGCAACCTGAAAGCGGCCCTATCCGGAGGGGTAGCTGAAGGTGGATGGAGGGACAGTGGTGAGCAGGAGCAGCAACTGAAGGATTGAATTTTGATTGTGTGAATGTAAGTTCTTTTAACCGTTTCTCAATAAAGTGTTTAAAGATTTTATGCTATGCGGCTTCTCTGGCTGAGTATTGGTTATGAGAATCCGGATGCTGAGGATTTGGATTTCTGTCTGACAATTTATTTCATTGTCTTTCTCCAGTCTGGTGAGTGCTGTGTGAAAAAAGGTGAAGGACACTTTGACAAGGAATTAAAGGTTTCTCTTATTACGTACACTGAGGACTTTTAACAAAGCTCATGGTGACGCAATGTTTGCACAGATTGGGGAGCACGTGTTACAGTTGGTGGAGTTTGACACATTATTGTGTGTGGACACTGGACTTCATATATGCTTTTGTTATATGATATTCAAATTTTCATTTATATTGTTCTGATATATGATTTGAAACACTTGTGTAGTAATGGTTTTAAAAGGAGGGGGGTGGGGGGGGGGAGCGCAGTGCACTTTAGATCATTTAGAATGTACTATGTACTGTTCCTTTATACTCTATGCTTATTATTATTTTATACTTTATAATTGACCAAAAGGGGTGACAGGCACTGATAGAAACCTGGCAAAATTCAGTTTCTTCCCCACTTTATCCAAAAACTATAACAGAAAAAAAAACCGGAATTAGGCATTAAGCTTCTTTCTCAACAGTGGCTTATGTATTCCTATTAACTTGAAATTAAGTCTCCTGTGCTATAGAGGTGATGGACACATTGCAGCTGGTCTGCCCTTCCGTTTCCCTTCCTGCCTCGTCTAATGGTCTAATCTGATGTGTCTCAGCTCAGGTGATTAACATAATTAACACAATGAGATGGCCTTGTTATTTGGTGTAATAACATCTTCCTCTAACACGCCGCACATGTCTTAGTAACAGCAAATCTGCTACCCAGCCATAGGCATATCCATCTGTATATTTGTCACTAATCCCTTTTCAGACTGGACAAAGGGTGTCTATGCTGTAATATCTACATCCTGATCACTTCTTTACTGACTCAGCAGTGTTAACAGAATGTTGGTACTGATTTGGATTTACATGTGAGGCAAGTGCGACCATAACCATCTACGGTATGTACAATCATGTATCTAGGTCATGGGTCGTATCAGCTGCCTCCAGGATGGATATTTAGCACACCTTGCTTGAAAGTACTAAACAGAAATCCCTTGCAATAATGATCAGATCTCGGGGAACTCCTGAAAAATTATTTTACCTGCAGCTCATGGTACATTAGCGTGACCAATAGGTTGAAAAAAGTAATATGGTGGTGTACCCAGTGAATTTGACACCCAGAGTATATAATTGGCTTTGTGAAATGAAAAACAACTGCAGAAAAGAATGGCTAACAGTAAAAATTGTGGTCATTGTGGTCATTACACATTACAGTGACCCCTTACATGGTGGTTAGTGGAAAATGTCCCCCTTGCCTTGGTGGTCATTGTAACAGGGAGATCAATCCACCATTGCACACTGCTCAAGGAAGCCCTAGCAACCTCAAGAGGAACCCTGGTTGAAAAACACTGCTCTAGATGGCTCAAATGGTAAGGGCCCATTCAAGATGGCTCAATGTAAGAACCTTTTATGAAGATGGGCTGTAAAAGAAATATCCACTTTGTAAATAAAAACAAAACAAAACAAAACAAAAAAAAAATATATATATATAAAGTATATAAGCTTTTGGTGAAACAGCTACTGACGAAGCTCACACCTATGTATGTAATAACCCCCTGCATGTTATATATATACATTAACCCTTTAGTTTCATTCTGCATCCATCTGATTTTCTATCGCTACCATAAGATTCAGATGAGCAACCCCAGAAAGGCAATTTCTTGCTCATATGATTGGCTAAATGATGCCCTGAGGGAGTTCCTCAATTCTCCCATTTTATCGATAAGCGCCATGTTGCTTGAACCCCTGGATTTCAGTGGCCCCCAAGGCCTTCTTCAGCAATGGACAGGTAAGTTATTGGACACAATTACTTCTTGTGCTTAATTGTGCTTAAGTCTGGCCATCCACTGTCCGCTGACTCAAAATGTGAGCGGTATGTTTTTGTTCGTTTGACAGAAGTCAATTTTTCAATCAACAGTTGTCGAAAGAGCTGGGCCACAAATTGTAGGCCAAACAGCCACTGCAGCCAATCAGCTGTATAAACTAGTCAGCTGTCAGATGCCAGCTGTCCGAATACAATAGCCGGTAGGGCGATTCCCCCACCATCACTGATTAGCATGGATGGAGAGATGGGGATGGGGAGAAGAACAAAAGTCCAGTTTATGGCCATCTTAACCTTCATTTGTATGGCTATTTAAGGGAGAAATCAGCAATGAGAAAATACGGCCATCCTCCTGGGATTAAACTGCAAGTCAACTACTAAGACAAAGACATGAAATAATCAGCTGCAGTTATAATCTTAGCTGGGTGTCAAGCGTGTGCAGGCCGGGCACTTCTCCTGCGGCAGCCAAAAGATACAGATGTGTCTTTAATGTGAAGGGAGAAAAATGAGCTTGCTTGATTCCAGCTATTGAATGGCTATAAAGGGGCTGTCTGAGCTTATGGGGCTCGCTAAAATGTGTCTGAGCCAGCAGAATTTACACACGGCTCTACGGCGTCCTCCTCATAGCTGCACAACAGCACGGCCTGCAGGTTAACCCAGCCCTGCCAGCTACGGACACCAACGATATTAACCTGGCGCATTTCACAATGCCAACCTCAGTTTATTTCTTATACGACACACATTTTTCTTTTCTACAGTTGTACTTACTGAGTTTGATTACTTTTTCAGGGATCTCTTTGCTTGGCTCATGAAATATAGTCTCTAAAATGCTTAAAGCATACTCGTGCTTTGTATTGCAAAGCAGCAGGTTCGCTTTATAAAGAGCCCCTGTCATCAGACCATCCATTTCAACAGAATGCTCAACAAAAATCTCCCCAGAAGATATATGTGTGTTTAATATATTTTATGGATTTTAGTTACCCATAAAAAGCCACCAGATTGTAGACATCCAAAGGCCTGAGCCTAATGCTGGGCGCTGCCATCCTGGATGTTATGTTAGCAGCCCCAGAATGCTCAGAGCTGTCACTCAATTATGTAGGGAGGTGAGAGGAGGAATGGAAGAGCTGGGCCAGCAATAATGGCCAGCTGGGTCACAGATAATAATTAGACACTCCCAGAACAAGAGGGGGCTGTGACGTGCAAGGAGGAAAGGGGCTGTGCTAGGTAATTTACTCTTCCTACAGTAGTCAAATTTTCTAGAAAATGTAAAAGCAACTTACAAGTGAGTAAAAATATATTTTATGGAAATAAAACAGCAAGTAATCATTTAAAATACTTGATTTTTCTGCAGTTCCCACACAGACACATCTTCCAGCCTGGCTCTTAGCAACCGGGGATGCTCTGGCCGGCGTCCCGCCCAGCTCCTGGCAACCAGTGATGCCATGGTTGCTAGGAGCTGGGTGGGACGCTGACCAGAGCATCCCAGGTTGCTAAGAGCCGAGCAGGGAGATATGTAAGGGCCATACACTTCTCCCCATCCAGCTCTTAGCAACCACAGTGGGAAGGGAAATGTTTACGCAGGTGGAATGCTCTGACTGGCGTCGTGTCCGACTCCTGGCAACCAGTGATGTCACTGGATACTAGGAGGTGGGCAGGACGCTGGCCAGAGTATCTTAGGTTGCTAAGGACTGGGGGGGGGGGGCAGATGTGTATGGCCCTTATACATCTCCCAACCCCGCTCCTAGCAACCTGGGACACTCTGGCCCACCCAGCTCCTAGCAGCCAATGACATCCCTGGTTTCCAGGAGCTGGGTGGAACATCAGTTTGTAGATACACCTCTGTTGTTCTGCGCTTTTGCCTGCATTTTTTAAATTTAGTTACAGGGTCTCTTTAATGCCCCCCAGCGCAGTAGCACAAACTTTTACTTCACAAGAAACTACCCGTTACCTCTAGGTTTAGAGGAGAAAGTGACAGACTAATCTTTCTCCTGTGTTATAAAGCTGGTGATTGGCCTTCATGGAGGTGGAGAAAGACTTCTCAGCCCTGTGTAAGTTCTGACTAGAGTGACTCAAAGCCTGCACAAGACTTCCTTTTCCCTCTAACAATGGCTGAACGGTGCAAAGGGAATAAAAGGAAAGGCGAGTATGGGCGAAGAACATGGTTTACGTAACTTTGCAATAATATTTATTAATTTCAAGAAAATGAAAAAAGAACCAGTTAATAATATGATTTTGTCATTACACAGACAATATGTTGACCACAGAAAAAAAAACCCCACACATATATATTTGATTCTCCCAAGTTCCACAATCTATACATATAGTTATAACATCAGAATGGTTGTAGCCTCATTCACCAGCCCTCTCATAAACCTCACAATGTCATGCAAACTCCAAAATAGAACATGAATTCAACTAATATATAATCCAGATGGGTCACTCGTGAAGTATTCATTATTACGTGTTGTTGGAGTAAGTTGGCGTAAGATCTTTATCAACCTCAATTACGGCAAAAGGGTAATGTTCAAGAAGAAATAAAGACTTAAAAAATAATGGGGAAAAAAGGGAGAAAGAAAGTCAGAGATCTCCAACATCCTTGTCCAGATGAAAAGTAATCATACAGGGTAATTGTATATCATATCCAAGGTTGCCATGTCTAATCAAATTTCATTGTAAATCATTTAAAATACTCATTAGTATATCATTAATTCCCACCAGCAATGAGCGGCCCCAATTTTGGTCGCTAACAGAACACAGGACAGCAGTCTTCCCAGTAGGAAGGACTCTAGAAACCTCCAAACAATTGGTGCACAACAATGCATCAACTGGGGTTCCTTTGAACAGGTTTACTTTTCTAAGATGCACTCCACCTCAGCATTATTAATATATTTCATATTACCCAACATTGATAATTAAAGTAGGTCTTGAAAGATTTCAGGCTTTTCAAAGCTTGACATAATCTGTCTAAATATAATGAAAAATGATTCAAAGAGTCTGGGCAGATTGGTCTTTTTTTATTTCTAAGTTTTAAAGGTTGGGTGATTTCACATTTATGTGTGAATTATCCATTCTACTGGTAGTAGGAGTGGGTCTCATACCAAGGTGTTACAGCTAAACAGTCTGTAGTTTTGTTTTTTTTATGTGTGATATCCTTAGATTCTGGCCCTTGTTTTTGCTCCTCTGGTGATGTTGGACAAACTGAAATGGGAACAGGCGAAGTGCTGAATCATTGAGTTAGGGTGTAGTTAAGGTTGGTGACAGACATTAATAATATAGTAAAGAGTAAAGGTCAAGACAGAAGGCAGCAGGTGAAGTTATAGTGCAATCATACCATCAGAGCAAAAAAACACAAGACAGAAAGCATAGAATATAATGACAGAACTCAAGCAAGGACTTACAGGGGCTAATACCCAGGCACTTTAGCTAAGTTAGTAGAATTTCAAACCCAGATGGTGTGACAACTTCTCTTGCCTATACTGCAATGTAGTGTTTTAGGAGATGGGAAAAGCACAAATACAAGACCAGCACACGCACAGATAGGAAGAAGACACTGACACTAGGTGATTGAGTGTGCAACCTTCCTATCTTAACAACATCCAATGCTCTTTAGCTTCCAATCTGTTTTGTTGCTTTATAAGACCAGTAACCTAGATGCCAGTTGGTTTGAAAAAAGCATTTTTTTCCAGTGGTTTTCAGGAGTCCCTCCAGCGCTGGTGCCAGTCTAATCCAGTGCAGACCCTTCGGGTCCCATGGTGTCTGTCTGAGTGCACACTGCCGCCTGTGTGCATTGACTTACCCTGTGTCTCTCCTCTTTTCCTAGCTGAAGATCTCTACTACACCTGCGCTGGCCTCATGATCCTTCATGGCCACTCGAGAATCTTTAGATCTTCGGACGGGAGCGAGTGGCAGAGACGCAGGTAAGTTTTTACCTATTTGGTAACTTTTTTTATTTATTTAAAATGTTTTTGCATATATCTACTGCTTGCTAGCAGTAGATATATGCAACAAAAATTAAGGTTTAATTGTACTTTAAGTTATCTGTACTATGCAACCTCTGCTACCCTTGTTTCTACTACTCAGATAAAAGTGCACCCATACATAACAGTTGAGAACGTATGCTCTAGTAATGTAGTGCCCATGTAATTATGTCCTAGAGAACATCCTTGTCCTCCCTCTCCTAGCCATAGCCAAGGGTCTAATCTGACCAGGGTGTGCTTGAACGTACACTGAGCACAATTTGGCATGTTAAGCTCTTGGCTTCCTGCCAACCCCAGTTGTCACACTTATAGCCCTACCATGAGCGTGGAGGAAGCTTTTACACAAGGCGTGCCATAGGTTAGGATTAAGTTCTTTGAATCTTTATCCCTTACAAAATTGTGAGTCTTAGAACACACTTGGCTACAAACAGCTGAGAAACCACAGTCTGGTTCTCTTCCACATTGTTTATAACATGTAATCCTATTGGACCTTAACACCTCTACATCTAGAAAGTGCATGTTACCATGTTTATGAGAATAAGACTTTTACTTTTATGCTAGTGATACTTATTGTCTTCATAGACAGTTGTCTTAATATGTGCCCATTTTGTAAACATTATTGTGCATCTCAGTCCTCATATTACCCCATAAAATTGTTTTCTAGAACTCTTGCCAAACCCCATCCGTTTTCCCCACTAGCAGAGGAACTGGAGGATAGTTGCAGGTTGTGATTTATGGCACATTTCAGCCCTATTGATTGAACACGTGCACACACATAAAATGTTCCTCTGCCCCTGGCCTGAGACGCAAATTTATATCCCTGTGCCCTTCACTGCCAGGCACAATATATGGGTCGGCCCACACTGCCAGCTCCACGTTTAACCTGTTAGTGGTGCGCAAGTTTTAATCATAGAAATGTTTTCTGTGCATATTCCCTGTGCTGTGCTGCTGGCTTGTGATCTTCTGCTGGCTTGTGATCCTCTGCTGGCTGTTCCTCTCATCAATTGCTGGAACAACATTTAGAAGTCAGGGTAAATTGTACGTGTTTATGTCATGTCAATGCATAGAAGCACTAAGAAAGACAAATGAACAATAAACTTGGTATGTAATAAAACTTATGTCAAGGGTATGCTAAGATATCTAAGCACATTCGGACTAAAATATCAAATTGTTTGTGCAAACAAGTACACTTCATATTGACTAGTGCAATCCTAAACTAATACAGAGGTGGAGGCTATTGTCCATAAGTACAGGGTGCTGCGCTAATGCCTCCAGCTTAGGCTGATTTTGGTTGGACACGGGCTTAATTGTCTCTATATTTAACCTCATCTGCCCCTACTTTCATTCGTTTGGCCACATACTTTCTTTTTGTGGAGAACCTTCCCATGTGATAAGGTGACAATGCAGGAGCATGATTGGGGGATGTCAACCCATAAAATGGACCCTCAGGGCAGGATCACCAGATATTATGGAAATTAATATTTGAAAATATTGAAAACAAGATTTTAGTGATTGGGGTTTGATCTCCTATAAGTGTTGAGGTATGGTTTAGTGTGAAGGGCTTAGGTTAAAGTGATATTAAAGTCAAAGTGTGTTTAAGCTATTTCAAATGCTGATGAAATACTTAAAAAAGATGCTGTTTCTTCATGTTTAACAGTTTTAGTTTCCCTTAAAATTAGCTGGTCGCCTAAGCACTGGCCCTGATTTTCTGTTCTTTCCCCTGCAGGGTCCTATGGAGCCACCCTTGTATGTGCTACTAAGCTGTGTGTGTCTCCACAAACACACAGACACTGCAAGGTAAGAGACTCCCTGGCTCCTCCCTTTTTCCTTCCTTAAGCTAGTAGATAGATGGCTGCTGAAGACGTTTTTTGTCCCGTATGATCTTGTTCTGGACAGGAAGTTAAGGGAAGTTGAGCTGAGAGAGCTGAAACTATTTGTAAACATGATGACTGTAAATGCTTGAGCAAAAATAAAAGGAAATACTTAGCTGGCCAATGTATATTTGTTTGATCTGGATTCAAGTTTGTGAGTTTAATACTTCTTTAGATTCCAACCTGGGGAGGTTGGACATGTAATCCTGTCCAATCCTCCCAATCCTGGGGAAGGTTTAGTGTTAAAAGACCTACAACACTAACCTTCCTTCTTCTTTCTTCCTCAGTACAGCACTCGAACTGCAAAGCACACCAACAGTCTGCACCTCATCTTCTTTTTCATATCATCAGCAGCCATTTTCTTTCTTCTTGGGTCTCTGAGCTGGCCCATTGATGATCTCTTGTACACTAAGCCAGAATTTCATAATGTGCATACACAAGCAGGGGCGGACTGACAATGCATGGGGCCCCCGGGCAATATGAGATTATGGGGCCCCCTTGTGCTCCATCCATCTACAAGCCCCACTCGTGTATACATTCTTGTACTACAGAAATTATTTTTCCACACTATTTTCAAAATAGCAGGTTTATTAACTAAAAGGTGGATTGCAGGGGAATTGGGAGGAGAATTAAAAAAAATCTAGAATATAAACGATTTGGAAAGCAAGCTAAATGGCAGAATTTTTTTTCTATTTGGCTATTTTGATTTAGATTCTTCAATTCTGCCGGTTATCTTGGGTGAATTGCAGGAGAATTAGTAGGAGAATTGATAGGGGAACTGAATGATCTAGGACTGGAGCAGGGGTTTGGGTGCATATTGCAGCTCCAGTCCCAGTGTGTGCTGTAAGGTTACCCCTTACTTCTCTTTTAATTTAAAGCAATATTTAAGCACTTATGTTATCTATGGCCAAAAAATACATACAAAAAGTATAAGCAAGTATCTGGATTTGATTTTCTAAAGTCTTCGCCTAGTGCAACCTTAGCTCTGTTTAACAAAAATAGACTTTTACTTTACCTTCTACAATATTTGTTAAGAGGGAGGCAAAACAATATGGTGTAAGCCCGTGGTTCTCAACTGATGGGTTGTGACCCAAAAGTGGGTTGCGACCCCATGTTCAGTTGGTCGTCGCATGCCTTCCAGTGCACTAGATGAGAGGCTCCTTTGCCTCCCCCATAGCGCAGCAATGTCAGTTCTTATGCCGAGCTGCCATTCAAAATATGCTGCCTGATGCCAACTGTCAGCTTGGGGTGGGCTGGGGGTATGGCTGCGAGTGAGCTTCATCCATACATGCATTGCTTACAGCTCCCTTTTGTGACCGGAGTGACGTCACATTCTGGCTCCCGCCACCTGTACTAGGCACACAAGGGAGCTGTACAAGCAATGCACCTATGGATGGAGCTCCATCACAGCACAACAGCTCACAATAAACCCCCAAAATTGTTTGGGAGTGTGTATGTGTGTGTGAGAATGTCTGTGATTGCGTGTCTCTATCAGTGTTTTAGTCACAAACTACCACGCAATCCCACCTACTGTTCGTTGTGATGCGGGAGGTGCGTTGCGTTGCCATTCATTTGAAGTCTTCCAATTATTTTGACACCTGAGGCTTCCCTGAGAAAGTCCCATATTAGGGATCCTGCTGGGAGCTTCACTCTCTCTATCAGTCCTGAAGATCACTATCACTGCGTCTAAAAGGAAGTGAAAATCCAAACTTTTGAGCTGCCACCAGAACAGGATGTTTTGCAAAGGAAAAGTTTTCCAGTCATTGCAGTGACAATTGTCTAAGCCCTCATTCACACCTGAGTGATATCAAATATGCACGTTTTGTGTAGCACATTTGTGCACTTTTTTTGCACATTTTTATGCGTGCTTGATATGTGTACATTAATTTGCATGTTTTTGTGAGCAGATTGTGAAACATTGATGTAAATGGAAAAAACAGACATTAACCACTTGAAGTCCGCGGTGTTAAACCCCCTTCCTGTCCAGGCCATTTTTCAGTATTCAGCGCTGCGGTACTTTGACTGACATTTATTCCGTCATGCAATACTGTACTGAAAATAATTTTATACCATTTTTTGGGGACCGGTAGTGCTTTCTTTTGTTGGTATTTAATCACTACTGGGGGTTTTATTTTTTACTATATTAAGGAAAAATTACTGTAAATTTTGAAAACAAAACTGTTTCCCCTATATTAAATTATGAAACATTTAATAATACCCAATTTTTTGGTAAAATATAAAAGACGTGGTCACGTCGGGTAAATAGACACCAAACATGCCAAGCCTTAAAATTGCACGTGCCCGCGAAACCTCAAAAAACTACAATACCCCAAATTGGCCATAGGTGATGCTTTACAAGCTTTTACCGCTCATCAGTTTAGTGTTATCAGTGATTGATGGGCCTAGAATTATTGCTCTCACTCCGACGTTCGCGGTAATATTTAACATGTGTAACGCAATAGTCGTTTTCGCGCATTGGCGCACCTGACACGTATTTACATTTATATATGGGTATACGTGGGGGACTTAAAACATTTTTTTCTTTTTTAACATTTCTTTATAAGTGACTTTTATTTTTTTTACACTCAATGTGATTGCTATCACATAGGGGATAACAATCCTCCTATATGATAGCACAGGCACACTGACAGGTCCTCTTTTTGGAGACATTAGGGGCCTCTAAGACCCCTAATGTCACCTGGGGACCCCCAAAGAAGCTGATGAAGCAGAGATCTGCTTCACCAGCTTCTTCTCTCTGGCTATAGCAGCCAGATGACTGTCAGGTGAATGCAGAAGTGATGTATTACACATCACTTCCGTATTCACAGTACGGAGGGAGATCAGCAAGGAGGAAGATGCTGATCTCCCTGTATCTTCCTCCTGACACCCGCCCGAGCCGGTCCCGGGCCACAGATGGGGCAGCGGATCCTGGGATTGATGGTGAGGGTTCAGGAGGGGGGGTGGCGGCAGGACAGCAGCACTGCGGGAGAGGGGGTGACGCACATGGCAGCACATACAATCGATCGGACGGCTACAGAGCCGCCGATCGCTTGTATGTGTAACAGCCAACTGTTTTTTTCTGCCAGTGCGCGCACGCAAGCAGTTTAATTACAGCAACCCGCCACTGGGCGTTTGACGTCCGTCCGTTTTTTTACAACGGGCGGATGGGAAGAGGTTAAACACGTGTAAAAACGTGCAGAAACGCACAAAACTGAAGTCTATGGGGCCAAGAAGTACAGAATCAGCCAATAAGAAGCTCATGTGCTTTTTTCCAGCTATAGATGTGAACATGGCCATATAAATGAATAGGGTTTTTTGGGGGGCGTTTTTTGAGCATTTTTTCTGGCAGAAAAAGCACTACAACATGCTTACTGTGAATAAGGGCTAAAAGACAATTTCCCTTATGGGCTAGTTCATACCAGCCCCAATGCATTCTGGCCAGGTTCGGTCCTGGAACGCACTGGATCGCATCCCGGCCGGCTCACTGCGCTCCAGGGAGTGAGGAGGCATTGAGGCTGGTGTGGGGCTGGAACGCACTGGGGCTGGTGTGGGGCTGGAACACACTGGGGCTGGTGTGGGGCTGGAACACACTGCGGCTGGTGTGGGGCTGGAACGCACTGGGGTTGGTGTGGGACGCATTGGGGCTGGTGTGAACTAGCCCTACTTCCTCTCTTGTCTGCATGACAAGGGTATTGTCTACCTTTTTTTAAAGGGTCAATTAACGAAACAGCATAAGTCTTCTATACCATACCGTTCTAATTAATTGACACGACACTGGTGTTGGATTGTAGTGGCCACAGCAGCCAATTTATTAAGTATAAAAAACAATTTAACAAATCTTTCCAAAAATAACTGACCACGGGAACTGAGGTCCTTGAAAGCCATCCCACAACAAAAGACCAACCAGTGTCTGCCTACATGGCTCCCAGCCGCACCACACCGCCTCGGGGACTTGGCAGTATAAGCAGACACTTGATGACTAACGCTCCGACCCGTTAACAAAGGGGATGCCATACCTGAGACAGCTCCCCGCCTTAATTAAACAGCAACTGCATAGATTGCTCCTCAAAGACCCCAATACCTTGCCCGGCTGCAGTGACATGAATATCAAGACAAAATGCCATCATACAATGCAAATATTGAATGAAAGGAAATACTGCACACAAAAGGAAAATAAAAAATTAGGGCGGGAGGGTGGAACGCTACTTTCACGCTGCTGACTCCGTCTGGATCTGGAAACTTCTTTTCCTCAGGGATCCACCCACACTCCTCCTCTCCGCACCTCTGACCAATCAGGTAAGTGTCTTATCATACCCCCCCCCTGTTGCTGGGGACAAATTAACCCTTAGCAGGACCCCTCTTGTTTTTCCAAACCCCTGTCATGTAGGCCTTACACAGACGCCTCCGTCTGCTGTTCCAGGCCTGTCTGGATGGAAAGTGAAGGGAAATCTCTCAAGGGAAATGCAAACAGCAAAAAAAGAAAAAGGAAGAGGGATTTTAACTTTTTTTTCTACATTACAAAGAAGAGTTTGGACTTTAGCTATACTAACAACAACTGAACTCAAAGACTGCAAATCATGTGAAATATTTCAGGTCAATCAATCACAAAACAGGACCACAGGCTCTGCCAGCCATTGAATACATCAAGTGCAGAACAACTTCTCATCACCATTATTATCCAGCAGTACCTGAATGTAGATGTTATGGTGGCTTTTCATGTGCTGGAAGAGCTGTGGGAGAACGTCAGACAGGTGATCTCTGCTGCTGGCACAGGGCTGAGATTTTGCAGGTCCAGGGACACTTCCTTCTATTCTGCCCCCAAGGCCCTTCACACGTTACAGACAAGCAGCATCCCCGGCATCCCTCTAGTTGTGGAGGCTCCTGACTCCTCCCCTCCCTCACACAGTTAAGGAAGTTAGAGCAGATACAGGACGAGCTGTCTCTGCTAAATGGTAGCAGAGGAGGCAGGCACATAGAACTGAACGGCCGTCCCCACAGCACCCCTGCGATTGGATAATAGGGCAGCAGGGGCTAAGTGACGAGCCCCGTCGGGGCCGCGGGCAAGGCCCGAGTGCCCGAATGGTCAGTCCGCCCCTGTACACAAGACCTGGAAAAAAAGCCCTCACACATCTACCTGCCCGGCTCTTAGCAACCTGGGACGCTCTGGACGGAAAAGGGGGTAGCATTGTGCAGCAGAGCAGCCACTGTATAACTAACACGGCGCGTTGCCTGCCGCCCCCCCCCCCCCCATTGGGGACACACCC
>NW_017306855.1:267451-300424 GCF_000935625.1 Nanorana parkeri | reverse complement strand
CGCGTTGCTGTCGCCCCCCCCCCCCCCCATTGAGGCAACAGCCTCAGGCTGCCTCATAAAAGAGATGGCCTTGGGTAAGGTTACATCTTATAGATAAATATTGCATTTGGGGTGAAATGTCCACCTGAAGGGGCATTTTAATAAAGGGCCTATGTATTTTTTCTTTCTATTTCAAGGTTTTTCTTTGTTCTTGGTGTTGGTAACCCTGCGTCGGAAACTGTTGTATGAATAACACAAGGCAGTATGCTATACATCAGCCGTAAATAAATTAAACGATAAATAAGGATTATTTAAAGAGCAATGGCCAAATTACAAACCATCAGAGTTAATCTTTCATTGAGCCAAACGGTAAACTGAAACCTGATTGGTTGCTCTTGGTTATCGCACGTTGCACCTCATCATTGTTCTTTGTGCCGCTTTAATAAATAAACTGGATAATCTTGCATGTATTTTTAGCTCCAGAGAAGCCTTTTTTTCCCTATCTTCTCCCTTCACTGCTTCTTGCCTCTCTGCAAACTAATTTACTGCTAATCAGTTTCCTCTCGCTCTCTTCACTGACACAATAACTGTCGTTTCAACATCAATATTTCTGACAGCATTTTTCTCATTGCATCGATATATGGATAACAAAAATGGGAGTTAAAAAGAGAGACTGGCCATTTTATTTATTAGTGTTTTAGCGTTAACTCCTTGTTCAACAAGGCATTGGCAAAGCATGGCATTTTTTGATGTGGCAAACGCGGAGTGCCCATGCAAATGGGTGGCATGGCACGGTTGTGTGGAAGCTGTCACTGTGCATTGCTGTGTGTACAAATAAAGAGGCTGGCATACCAACATCCTCGGGAGGCTGGCACGGGTTTACAGTGAAGCTTGCCATGAATGTTCTATGGCAGGGCTTGCGGTTTCTCTGTGTGGGAGTGAAGAGTGGCAGATACAAATCTTTCACATTAGCCAAATAAGACCTAGCGTGCTGCCTTCGTATCATCTTTACATGTACAAATATTAAAGACCGACCCACAGCCACGGTTCAACCACCAGATAATTATAGTCAGAACATTCATAGCTACTATGGGGAAATCATTGTTCAATTGTCTGCCACTGGACTGCATAATATCAACAGCAGTTCTGAAATAATTAGGACAGAATTAAAATAACGCCAATGTATAGAGACAGTTTAACAAAGAAGTTGAGTCAAATGGAACGGCAGGATATTGTATTAAAGGAAAATACTGCTTTCCTTAAAACACACATGATTTGATTTGATTTACTAACCTTATAAACAGACCACGAACATGTATACACCTCTGTAGTGTGTTCCCTCCCAGCATGATCTATGGGTGGAATCTAAACACCTTTGTAGTGTGTATACACACCCAGCAGGTGTGTTGTGCAAAGCCCTGCCCTGAATTGCAAGGTGATGTTGTGTAAATTAGCTCTATGTTGTGTTGCTTGCGTTGATGAATGCAGGAATGTAAATGCAGGAGCTAACCATTTTTGTCTAAACTGTGAAGCAGCATTATATATGCATCATGTACATGATTTTTCCATATATGGCATTAGTGGAAATATGCTTATATAGACTTTTTGGTTGATAAATACGCTTTGCTGTGTAAAAATCACACGCACCTGGTGCGTGCGTGTGTTTAGGTTAGTAAATCACCCCCACACACTCACATGTATATATAATGTATATAATAACATATAGTAGGCATTTATTGGAGTTCCAACGCAGAATAAGGATAGCGTAACGTGTTGTAAACTGATGTTTTGACCGTTCACAGCCTGCCATTCTCAAGGCCTTAAAAGGGAGGCTATGACCCGCCAAAATGTCAATATACTAAAGTAACCATTATGCTATCCTTATTCTCCTATGAATGTCTAGTACTGGGGTGGGCAGCTTTGGCCCTTCATCTGTGCTTTAACTACAAATTCCAACATGTCTCTGCTTCTGGGAGACATGCCTGTAACTGTTAATCTTTGCAGTGCCTCATGGGACTTGTAGTTACAGCTGGAGGGCTGGAGTTGCCCACCCCTGGTCTAGTGACTACTATATCTTACTCAATATTAATATCAATGGAGCATGGCAGAAATCAGTAGATCGCTGTGAGAAAATGTCAAGGCATCCCTGAGGTAGCCAGAAGGCACCCCAGGGTGCCACAGCACATTGGTTGAGAAACACTGGTCAAGAAAGACCTCTTTTTCAGTGCTCCTCAACTGCTGCAGGTACTCCACACAGCCAGGTGTGTGCATATCTATTCCACCCGCCACATGTAGTGGTTTCTCTCGCTGCTTCGCACGTCAGTGCAGGGCATAGGAGCTGGTGGGAAAAACCATTGTGCATTGTGCAGGGGGCGAGCAGGTGTTAAACCCATCTGACAGGTTCAATACCTACACTAGCTGGAGAAGTGAAGAGGCAGCATTTTGAACACGGGTGCTGGAAATCTTTTCTTTTTTACATTATGTTTTGTGGTGTTAGGGCCACTTTAAGGCTGGTGTGATAGAATAACCTCCAATGTCTGTAGGCACCTGGTGACTCTGTGAGTGTTCTATCTTTCTGAGAAAGGGTTGCTTTTCTTCTAAAATTGCATTTGGGTTATGTAATGTGATCGGTTTATGCGCAAACAAGGCTTAGTGGAGGGCTTTCTGATCTAATCTATGTACTGTTCTAGAGTGACTCGAATCTCAGTTGTCATGGGATGAAGAAGAAGGACATGATAAACACTTTGGTACATGGCCCAGTTTCTGATTATGTCCCTGAATACAAATGTCACTAATCAATCTGTTAATAAAGGAGTTCTTTTGTTTCATGCTACGTGTAAGCAATTATCATTTTATCTCCAATCTAGTAATATGGATTTTACAGGCTTTAAAGTGTCTAAAGAACATTTTACATTGGACTAAATGTCCCTGCTTAATTGGGTGGCCCTCTCACATCTAATGACATCTGTGGTCATAATCACTAAGGACAGCATACAAAACAATTTGATCCATAAAACCGATGAGGCTTCTTTCTTGTGATACCATGAAATAATTATTTCTTATCTGGCAAATAATCCTGGGATAGGGGGTTGTTTTGTCTTCCCCAAGATCTGGGGAAGACTGGAGTCTCTAAAAGACTGAACCTCGTGGAGTTTTGGCATGTCCAGTCCACATAGCTATATAACTAAATATTTATTAGTAGTTAGTTGTTTTGAAGTTTATTTAAGCAGCTGCTTCAGTTTTATTAAGTGTCAGGAAAGTATCAACACAGGTAACTTGGCCATTCATTCATAATGGAATGTGTAATTGCAAATGTTGATTGTCCAAGATCATTATGGGAGGTGTGAAAGTTTGTGAATGTACCATGGCTCATTCACCTTGATCCAATCACATTGGAATATGTCATGGCTGTTGTTGATTGGCCAAGAATATGATGGGGTGTGTGAAAGTTTGGGAATCTACCGTGTTCTAATTACATAGTCCATCAGTACTAATGAGTGTTGGGAGCATACCTCATAATTTATATTAATACGGGTAATTCAGTCATCTTGATCCATTAACAATAAAATGTGTCATGGCAGATGGTAATTGTCCAAGAACATGGTGGGAGGTGGGAGAGTTTGGGAATCTACCATGTTTTAATTATATAATCCATTGGTTCTAATGAGTGTCGAGAACATACCCTAAAGATTTTATCCACACAGGAAACTTGGTCACTTTTATCCAATCAAAATGGAATGTGTCAGGGCAGATGTTGGTTGTCTAAGAACATGATGGGAGGTGTGAAAGTCAGGGAATCTACCATTTTCTAATAACATAATCCAATCCCATGGTGCCAGGGAATCTGAGACAGGTGATAATAATTCCAGGTCCATGGATGAAGGTGTGAACTGTCATAACACAAGACTAGAGATGTTAAAGCTGCATTATATGTGGGTGAGAGATGATTTTGAAGGCCCCCACACCTTTTTAGGGTTGGTTGTTACAGTCTGACATAGATGGCCCTTTTTCACGCCTCCTGCAAACCAGTTGGATTTTCTGTCACAAATGTATAACTCATTGTCCTCAAAAGAATTTACCTTAAGGAGTACAAAGGCTGCAATCCATTCTGATGAGCTCTGAGGTGTGTTCTGGACACTTTTTAGAACTGAAGCAGCAGCTTGCAGTAAATTGTTTTCAACCTTACTGAACAATATATATATATTTATTTTCTAAGTGCATGCATACTGGATAATGTGGAATTGTAACCCTTACAGGCACTTATAAATTCTTACAAAGATCACAGTTCTCCCTCATACAATGTCCTCATCTGCTTTTCTAGAAGGCCAGCACATTCTTTACCCAAGAATTAACCGGGGGTCACCATCTACTCCCTGGGCTGAGACGGTGATGGCACGATTATGGGAATACCAGAATTTGACCACCAGAATTCTGTTGATTGTACAGTTCAAACTAGGCAATGAATTGACAGGTTCAATGCAATTTAAACGATCAAATAAAAAATTAGAAAAAAAACCTACGGCAAAGTGTTTGCAAATTATGTGATTTTCAGCCATGTTTGACTGGCAGGGTTCTTTTTCGACCCATGTCCTTGAGATCATTTTAAAGGACCATGTCTTTTTGACTTTAACAAAAAAAAAAGAATGAAATTGTTATGTGTATTGCCAACTTTATTGCTGCTTTGTGTTAGAATTAGTGTAAAATATCTTATTCAGCCTCAGTGAATTAACCAAAACCATGTTCATTGTGATGGTGTATATTTAGTAAATCACACCAAAGCAACAATACATTGGCACAGCTGTCCACTTATTATATCAGGCCCCGTCTTTCCCAACCTAAATAGCTGCATAATAGCTCTAATAAGCAAATATTGTCTAAGTACAAGAGACATATGTATTCTCACTTTGTGCTAATCATGCGGCACTTTAGTTGGGGTGAGGCTGGATATAATAAGCAGAGTATTTTAGTGCAAGATCCATTTTAATAACCTTATTGTGCATTTAAAGTTCCAGTACACGCACAGAATTGCGGGCAATTCAATATTAAAGGGGGTAAGCGGTACTTTCGGTGTTCAAATGAGGATCGAATGCTGTCTCTCACCCACGTATCCCTCTGGGATCCTATAAAAAGAGGTTAGTGTGTCATTCCCTTTACACTAATCATAAAGCAAATTAATGATCTGGTATTTCCCAAAGACGCAGGAAAACAAATCTCTCAACTCCCTCCCCCGCCTGAGCCTCTTCAATCCTGGGCTAATTAGCATTTATTCCCTCTAAACAGTAGACAGCGAGGGGCCCTGGCTCATTTCTACAGACCCAAGTTAATTTCCTCTTGCAGACCACGCAAGGAGAGGCAGGCAATTAGAGCCATGGGACACGTCCTTCCTTAGAAGCCCTAATGCACGAATGACTTGCGTGTAACCCATGCAGAATAATCACACATATCCTCTGCCGTCTTACTCGCAGTCAAATTCTTCTTTCTTCATTAATCCCTTTTCATGTTATTTGCCTTCTTTTTTTCCCAAGTATTCCCTCCTGGTTGCTATTTTCATATATGACTTCTGCTGTATCATTTGTCATGTGGATTTTTTGCTCTTAACACTATGAAGCCATTTCCTGTATTATTTTATTGCTATTTTTTCTACATTGTCTCCTTGTTTCCCTTATATCATTTATTGCTATACTGTACTGTCTCTCAGCTTAGCATTAACCTAGGCTCTAGGTCAATGGTGGTAAACTTACTTGATATAGAGGAGCCTCACCAAAAACTTTACCAAAGGACCCCACATGACTGAATGCAAGGTCTTAGTAGGCCCTCACAGCCCGCCTGGAATAAAAATGCTAATGACAACATTCTTCAACAAGTCAATTTTTGTGGCATTTATTTGAAATGAATAGCCACAGCAATGTAGACGTTTTACAATCATAATAGAACATACACTGTAAGTAACATTACCTGGTACCAATGAGCCAAACCTTCACAATAGTGCAACAATACATACTGCAGAAGTCACTTTGGTCCCTGACATGTACCAAAATAGAACACTCATTGCTTATGCAGGGAGTACCATGACCCATACAACTGTACTAACCACCAGCCATCCATAGTCTGGCCTGATTGGGTATGCCCACTAGTCCCATGCGCTTACTGGCTACAAAAGCCATATAGCCCCACCATTTGCACTTTTGTAAACAATGCCCCTTTCATTTTGCATAGAGCCAGATCTTTGTCATTGCCATATGGCACTGGCAGGGACCCACCCATCCAGAGAATGCCCTGAAAGAAATGTATGTTAGTTACATCCTCCACTTGAAAAGCAGCGAGAATGTTACAAGGGACATCCATAGCCCTTCAAATAAAATACATACGTTCCTGCTGCCCAAAGCCAAACTTGTAGCAACTAACTAGCCATACATAAAACAAATCAGGCCCCATACACTAAACGGGGAGGGTGGATGGGGCTAACTCCCTTTGCTCTGCCACTTAGAATGGTTGCCCAACTTGCATATTGCTAGACGATGGCCTTTTACTCTGCCCCCCACAGTTAGTCTACCTATGTCCCCCAAAGCTAGCCCACCTATCCCACACTTGTCATATTTAACTAGTAATATAAAAAAAAAAAACTAAAAGGTTAGAGACTACACACATTCTATATGATGTTTTGGAGACTGGAGACATGTTTCAGTAGACATAGAGACTCGAGACATATTTCAGTAGACATGTAGACTGGAAACACATCACATGGGACTACTAGAGATCACAGCTCCTTCACAAATCAATGCTCCCACATTTGTGCTATGTACAGCCAACCCCCCCTCATAAAATTACTTGAAACACATCTGATACTTCTCTAATGAAAATCCATTATAAATGATCAGATGGAAAAAAACATAAGAGAAAAGAAATAGACCGCAAAGAAAAAAGTCAGATGGTGTGAAATAAATTAAGAACATAATTTCACTACTAGAGGAAAGTTTTAAGAATAATTTATTTCACTGGCCTAGGTAAGCGCAAAGCTAAGGAAAAACACAGACTTGTGTCCACAGGGGCTCCAAGGGATGCACAATAAGTACCAAAGGGTCACCTGGATGCTGCAGGTAGCTCCCGACTCTAGGTAGATATTGAGAAAATACCATTTCATGCAGGTTAAGTATGCCTAATGTGGAACTGAAGCCAAAACCTTTTTTTAGTTCTAGATAGAGTAAGGGAGGCTTATAACCCCTGTCAGCTTTTTTTTTTTTACATCTGTGCCTCACTGGGGAGATTTTTCTTCACTTCCTGTCCAATAGCGAAAACATGAAGTGATAGCAAATCCCTACAAATTGAGCAATATCCCTGGTGGTCAGCAGCAGAGTCACCAGAAAATGTGTCCATGCTGGAAGATTTTCCATCTATTCCTGTTCTGGTGACAGCCATCATTTTGAATTTTGTTCCACTTTATGTGATAACAGTCACCAGGACAAATAGAGAGGATGAATCTCACTAATGGGGACACAGGCAGCAATAAAACCTGACAGCGGTTCTAATCCTTGTACACGCTATCCAAAATTTTATAAGTTCTGGCTTCAGTTGCATTTTAAGGTGCATTAAAATGTGTTAAGTAGAGTTCAGATTTAATTTCTTGGTCCAGTTCATCTAAATCTGCTAGTCCATCCAACACCACCCTCTCCACAGGGTGGCCATGCTACTGTCCAAGGATGATTCTATTGCTCCTCCAGGGAATCCCTGAGGGAAGCGATGACTGACAGTCACGGCTCTCTGCAGAGAGATGATCGAGAAGTGAGCGAGCGACGGTCTGTATTCGCTCAATTCGTTCACGTGTGACAGTTTCATTGTCACACGTCAGCTCGAACTATGAGGATGAGTGAAAATCACTCACCTCATAGTTCTCCTTTAAACAATTAAACTAATGCAGCCACCGCATTTAATTATTGGTTAACTGCAACAGATGACATTTTTGTATTAGGGTTTAGATATACTTTAAAGGTCCTGAATGTCCAAATCATTTTGATTTGTCATGTTTATAGATAGACAAACCTGTTAAGCCTCAATTGGGTCAGGCAGCGCAATCTCTGCATGTAGAAACCGCTGTTATATCCAATTACATCATTTCCGAAAATTCTCTCTAATTCTCTCCAAAGCTGGGCATAAATGGCCTGATTTTCACAAATGATGTGTTCTGAGCATTGTTAGGGATAACTGAACCGTGTAGGGATTAACAAGTGGGCGATAATGGGCAAAACAATAAAAGTGCTCATTATTGCTAGTGGAGATTTGTAACATGTTGGAAATCTCTACCACTGTTTTAAAAGAACTTTTCTACTTGAATGGAATTCTTAGATGACAGTGTTTATGAAGTGTGTGCTAATACTGGAGACCAGCCCTCCTCCTCCATCTATTTATTGGGTCCTCATTTTTGATGAGACGCCTCAGTGTTCAATAAGTTGTTGCAGGAAGTGATAAAGTGAGGTTCTGCTCTATTATACAAATGCATTGCAATGCACAAAAAAATGGCAACTGTATTGTGGTGTGCTGGAGCCATGGTGTAATTAACAATAAATTGCAACGCACATATAAAGAGTTCACGTAGTTTACCACAACTTGCTTTACCTGTAACGTGAGTTCTAACGTGTCTGATGTGTAATGTTATGGGATGTACTAATAAGGCTTGCTGTGCTGTGCATCATTAGCCTCAGCATCACATTGCCTAAACAAGGGACCCTGCATGGTCCCGCAAGGTCGCTTTTATTCTTGTGATTTCATGATCAACCAACTTCAATCTAGGCATATGTCAGTGAAGGTTCTCATTCATACAGGCATACAGGCCAGGGTATATATGTAAGAAAATAAATGGAGGCAAGTATACTTGCAGTATTTTCTTGAAGATGTTTTGCTGGTCATCCAACTGGCTTTCTCAATTCAGAATAAAGGCATTTTAGTGATTAAGAATTTGGTGTGCTAGTGACTTACTCTCTATATCAATAGCTATAACAGCCCAGGCAGATGCTATAGGGCCTGGGATGAAAGGGGCCCACATTAGGGAAGATCTTGAGTCAAAATCAGTTGTAAAGTCTGCAATCTAAAGTTGTTATTTACAGATTCTCCTTGCCCTAAAGAAGCATTATTCAGCTGTCTAAAGCTGGCCATACATTGGTAGATTTTCGAACGAACTTTCATATGAAAAATCTCATCAGAACTTTCGATAATGCCATTATAGACTTGATAATTGACGTTCCAATTTCTTTTCTGTTTTTAACATTCATTTTTGGAATGAATGGAGTTTTCTTAATGAAAACCACAAATCTACTTTTTTGTTTTTGTTTTTTGTTATTACATTCCAAATTGATCGTCAATTTAACCCCATTGCCTATTAGAAAATCAAACATTCCAAAATACAAATTTTGTATGGCCAGCTTTAGTAGTGTAGATTTATTGCCTTCAGAACTTAAATTAAATACTCCGTAGTCGCGTCCCCATCCTGTAGACACAGCAGAGAGTGGGAGGAAAAACTCTTCAAAGTGACTGAAATCCATTGTCAGACAGTTGTCACTGGCTGCAAAAAGCTTTGTATTTCTGCCCATCCACTTCTGAAAATCACATATCTCTGTCACACAACACAGCCAGAATGGTGACCAGACTTTTTTCTGCTGCAGTTAACCACACAATTGGTCCTCCTCCATGCCCCCAGCCTTTGATTGGACATTAAAGAAGCACCAAAAGACGGATGAGGTCATCTGTCTGATCTCTCCTCCTGCAAGCATGTTCATTATCAGCAGATGTGAATGCAACACACCTAATTGGTTCCATGTGCTGCCCCTCCCTCCCCCAGTTTTGAGCACTGCTGTACATGGGATTACAAAAGGTTTAAAGGAGTTGAAAAGTCCCAGCAGATACTATCCTGCTATATCATCAGCATTGTAATAGGAGTTGTTTTTGATAATGCAATCAAAGCTTACCTGAAAAAATCCCTTTTATGTAGTGAGTACTGCCTTCTTTTTTTTTTTTCATATAAATTCTTATTTAAGGTTTTTTTCAAAGTTTACAGAAAGGAAAGGTGTATGCATGTAAAATAGGCACTTGCCCACCTAAGTTCAACAACAAGAAAGGTACAGCATTCATAGTACATTGCATACAAATGTGTAAGAAATGAACATTAGGTTACTGGAACATGCTAGGCGAGAGTGTTCACCCGTTCTTAGTGCGACAAATGTCTATAACCCCATCCAAATCAGAACACTGAGAGAGCATTACAGGTGCTAATAGGGATATCTGCCAATTCGAGGATGGGAAGGGAAGAGGGTACTCAATTGGAAAATGTTACAACATCCTTCTGATATAGCGAGTGGATAATGAAGTACTAGTAGCACAAATGTTCGGGATCTCACCGTGGTAAAGGAGATAGCTGGGAGAGTGAGGTTGAGAGAGAGGTGGAGTAGCTGTAAGAGGGGGGAGGAAGGTAGTAGGAGGAGGTAGAAGTGGAGAGAGAGAAAAGAGCTGAGAGGGGAGTGAGAATAGAAAGGGAGCAAGGAGTAGCAACCTCATCCTCCGTTGAGCGGCAGCCTCCTATCTGAGGGTGAGGTAGTCAGGGGACTGAATGTACTTCATCCAGGGGAACCATGTACGAGTGTGTGTGTTTGATGGAGCTCATGAGGTCTTCCATGATGTATATATCATGAATGTGATCTAGGACCTGCCCTATGTGGGGGGGGGCTTGAGTTTCTTCTGTCTGCCCATCACTTTCACCAACTTCCTGGATTCCCAGTGCACTCTGCATCTCTTTCCCTGCTGCTTCATGTGATGCAATCTCAATTCCTCAAGAGTCCATATCCCATAATGCATTGCTTCCAGCAAGCAATGGTAATGTTACATTGTTCATATTCACAGGGCTGAGTGAGATTGTGTCAGTGCATTGAGGAAATTCAATATAGAAATACATATGTCTTTTCAGTTTTTGACCATAGATAGATACCCTTTAAATCAAGTCAAATTCTGCTGTTTATACTAATTGCATTTAAAACAGAGTTCTTTTTTTAAATAAATACATCACTGTAATTAGTGAGTTTTATTTAATCTCTACCTAGAGTTCAGCTTTAAATAAAAATGTCTGACTACACCTTTGTGAGCACTCTGTAGTGACTATGGTTGGCCATGCTCCCATTGCCATAAGCAGACTGCAGTCATCAGAATAATTTGACTTCCAGTTGTAGTCCATGCCATGTACCCTTTCTCCCCGTGTAATAATGGTTCACTAATAGCCCCACAATACAGTGGCTACTAACCTCCATTGTCATAGCCTTGTGTGTGGTCTAGTTCTGGCCCCGTCCTTACTACCAAGGACAGGCAAGACAGCAGCGAAGAAGCCACCGAATGGTCAGATTTGTTGAAGCTGTAAATCAGTTCAGACATGATGATAGCACAAAGCATTGAACCATGCACAGTCAGGGAATGACTTTATCCCTTCCATTTCATACACTGGGACTGATTTATTAAACCTGAAGTAAAGGAAAGCTGTTACCTAAAACAGTCTCTCAGATTTCTTGTTTGATTTGAACAATGAAACCTAATTGGCAAGATCCTCATCCTTTCAGTTTTCATAAATTAGTCCCAATTAGTTCCATTGTGTTCTTTTTACTTTATCTTTGCTAACATTGTGTCATTCTTTTCATGCACAACATAGTTGCTTGTAGTCACTTGAATCATTATCTGCATTTTATGACATCCTGGTGAATATTTGTAACTGACTTGGAAATTCCACTTGGTTGAAACCCCTGTATATGGTGAAATGATGATGCTTGGTGTTGGAGAATGATAACGTATGGAAAGCTTGGTATTGGAGCATGATAACATATGGAAACCCTTAACCTGCCTTAAAATGATCTCAGCCAAATCTTACGCTTCAAAGTATCACTATTGAGAAAATAAAAAATATATGTGATGCAGACTGTCAACTAGGACATGTGACCATACACATCATCTCAGAGGAGGAAAATGCCTTTCACCGAGATCTCATGAGATTACAGATGAGATTTCCCAGCAATGCTCTGCTGATGATAAGGCAATCCCAGTGTGCATTGCTTTGGCAAACTGAAGTCATTTGCACTTTCAAAGCAGGAAGTGAATGCTCTGCAAGTGTAAGTATTTCACAATCACAGTATTTTACACCTGACATGTCTATATTATTATTAACCATCCTACATAGAGGGTTGCATTGGTAGAATTTGATTTTTGAGTGTAAAGGTCCGCTTTAAGAAGTTGAGTGGCATTACGCTGCTTCAAGTTCCTTTTGTATTCGCATTGACTTGAATAGGAAGGAAAGCAGCCAAGACTAGACATGTGCAAATCATTTCATTCTGAATCAAAATTCAGATGAATTTTCCGACATTCGGACACATCCGAATTTCCAAATCCCAATGCATCCGAATGTGTCCGAATCCGAATTTCCATTTACGAATTTCGGATTCTGTCCGAATTTCGTTCAAATACTAAACTGAATCGGACATGTGACTTTTCTGGCCAATTAGATGTGTTTTTCAGTTTATTGCATCTGAATGTGTCTGAAAACTAATTTTCGTTACGGCAACATGGGAGCGATATACATATAATACTAAAGCTGAGGCTTCTAGACCCGAATAGCATTCAGGATAAAAATTTCCGAATGGCATTCGGGAGCTCCCGAATGCCATTCAGGTCTGGGAGCCTCAGCTTTAGTAATATATGTATATGGCTCTCAAACCCGAATGGCATTTGGGAGCTCCCGAAAGCAATTTGGAAATTCGGATCCTGAATGCCATTCGGGTCTGGTAGCCATATACATATATTACTAAAGCTGAGGCTCTCAAACCCAAATGGCATTCGGGAGTTCCTGAATGTAATTGGGAAATTCTGATCCCGAATGCTATTCTGGTCTAGGAGATTCAGCTTTAGTATTCATATCTGTATATGGTTTTCTGTGGTATTCGCAACAAATATTCGTAAACTCATCCAAAACTAACAAAATTCGGATTTCATCTGAATCCGAAAACCGAACCGAATTGAATTTCAGATCCAAATTCAGAAATAACAAAATATCCGAACCGAACTGAATTTACATGTCTAGCCAAGACAAGCATTTTAGCAGTTTTGTTACTCTAGATACATTTTAAGTCAGGACAGGTGCAAAGCACATGCTTTACAATACAAATATTCTTTAGAAGATCTGTTTCCAAAATGGACATAGTACATCTCATATGGTATGACATTACAATATATTCCCTCTATGGTTTTAGAAAGAAAACAGCTTTACACTGGCTATCCCCTAACACAGACTGCAAGCTCAGTACGTATAATCCCCCATACAATGGAGTAGATTATGGAAAGTAAAGGGATGATACAGTATCGTACTTATTTCAAGCAGTTACAATCCACATTAACAAGATTTGCTGGTTTTGTTGTGCCCAAAACAGACTATGAGAAGCAAAAAAAAAGACCAAGAAATAATAACTGTAAATATTTAATAAAATCACGGATAGCACGTGAACAGATGAAACCAGAATGAGAATACCACAACTATCTGGAGTAAAAGCTTTTCTAAAAAAGAAGGTCAAGGAGATGCTAAAGAGAGGAAAGAAGATGTAAAAATCTGCAACCGAAAACAACACTATAAACAAAACTATTTTGAAAGCTCCATCTGTACTAGTCAAGTTACATTGAGTAATAATGCCCCTATGAGAAGACGTGTTCTTACAAGGAATTTCAAGCATTCCGTCATTGCCATGTCTTACCAAAGTTTGCTTCATAATATACAAGGAGATAGTTTTCGGAGTACTTGTACCAAGCATTACTCTTCTAATAGAAGAGCTTTGCCTGTCTCACCTATGCAGCCGCACATGCATTTTCTTACATACCATTATATATATATACACACACACAATAAATGCGCATAAAGGGAACACCAACTATGGAATTAGCGTGAAGTGTTCTTGTTGACCCTGCCATAAAGGTACTTATTCAAACACTTTCTGTTATGAGTTGACCACTGTCTCTCAATTGTGCTCCCAGGTAGTCACTCTGGAACGTTCACCTCTGCTGGATGCTACAAGCAACTGTGCCAACAGACATTGGACAAGAATGGGCGACCATTGTCAAGAAGCCAGTTCACAGCATTGATTCTAGGCCCATGCTGGAGCGAGTAGAAGTTGAAGGTGCGGCACACAGCTTCTGAGTTCCAAAACTTAATTGTAGGTACAATCACAAAATAGCAGACATAGAGGGGAATTGATCAAAACTGGAGCAGACAAAATCTGGAGCAGCTGTGCATGGCAACCAATCAGCCTCTTTCATTTTCAAATCTTAACTGACCAAACTGAAGAGAGAAGCTGATTGGTTACCTTGCACAACTGCTCCAGTTTTGATAAATTCCCCGCAGTGATTAACTGCTAATGCTTTTGAGCTATGATTAAGGCCCTGAGAGGTTGGAACATGTGAGCAGTTATATTATGTGTGCTATTTTGTAATTGTACCTACAATACATTTTTGGAACTCGGAGGCTGTGTGCCACACCTTCAACTTTTTCACGTTTTTCACGTCAACTTTTTCACATTATATCGTTGGTGGAGGTCGAGCAGGTACACTTTTTTACCTTATCAAGATGGAGCAAATGCATGTAGACAGGAAGTGGCTAAAAGACATTGGAGGAGACTAGCAACACTGACATGCAACAAAGGATAAAAAAGGAGAAAACAGTATTTTATGGTGAAAAAAAACACAGTTGTGGTTTATGATATATATAGTATCCAGAGCAAACCGTTTAGATGTGCTTATAAAGTAGTATTAAACTCTTAAACTTGTTTTCAATAATGAATCCAGATCAAACAAATATACATTGCCCAGCAAAGTATTTATTTACATTATTGCCCAATCACTTACAGTCATAATGTTTCCAACCAGCTGGTTCCAATCAGCTCTGCTTCCCTGAACATCCTGTCCAGTACAAGACCACAAAGGACAGAGCAGTCTCCGGCAGCTCTCCATCTACCAGCTTAGAGAAGGGAGGAGGAAGAAGGAGCAGAGGAGTGGCTTGCCTTGCTGTGTCTGTATGTTTGTGGAGACACAAGGGTGGCTCCATAGGACCCTGCAGGGGAAAGGAGCCACTCTAAAATAGGATATCGGGACCAGTGCTCAGGGGACCAGCTGAATCTGCAGGAAACTACAACTTATAAACATCAAGGAGTAGCGTGCATTGTAAGTGATTTCATCAATATTTGAAATAGCTTAAAAACCTTTTGGCTTTAAAGTAGTATTAAACTCTCAAACTTATTTTCAATAATTAACCTGAAAGATCAAACATATATACATTGCTCAGCAAAGTATTTCTTTACATTTTTGCTCAAGCACTTACAGACATCATGTTCTTGAACAGCTCCAGCTCTCTCAGCTTGGTTTCCCTGAACGTCCTGTCTAATACAAGATCACAAGGGAGAGCACAGTCTCCTGCAGCTGCCAATCCACTAGCTTGGAGAAGAGAGGTAAGGTAAGATGAAGGCGGAGAGGGGACCAGGGAGCAGAGAAGGGGATTGGATTGCCTTGCTGTGCATTTGTATATGTGGAGACACACCGCTTACTAGCACACACAAGGTGACCAGATTTTTTAAATGAAATACGAGGACATTTCTTTTGCAGATTATTAGGGATGCAGGATGCACGCCCCCACCCACCCAAATGCTTAATGATGCCTAACCCAATACCCGAACTTCCAGTATCAGGAAGCCAGGCAGAGAGTCATTACACGCTGCCCGGCTTCCTGATTGGCCGGTAAGCCGGCTCCATGCCCCCTCGTCACTACGGCTGTATCCTTCGGCTCCATAGTGAATAACCCCTAGTATAGTATTGTACTTGTACTATAATTTAATCCATTGTAAGTGATTTAATCAGCATTTGAAATAGCTTAAAAAGCTTTTGACTTTAATATTAATTAGAAGGTGTTACCAGAGAGGATGCACTTAAAATATTTGTACTATAATAAAAATTCAATGCGAACCAAACTTTAACTAGCTGATGCGTAATGTGACAGCCAGATGCGTAATGTGACAAGTATTACATTTTTGTTTACATGGGACTTGGAGGTTAGGACTTCTCCACATTGCTTCACTGGGGATTCTCAATCAAGCAAAAGATTTCCATCCCCTTCTTGTATATCCCCTTTAAGCTTCATTCCTATCCGAAGCCTCTACTTATTCGATGCTTTGTGAATATATATATACATAGGTGACAAGAATTCAGTTTATCTCAGGTGATCTTTACGGTGTTACATTTTTATTGATCTTTTTTTTCATTAAAGTAAGGGGCCTCTAGAAATGCGTGCATTGCCTTGTTATAAAGAAGATTGTAAAGCTGTGTATTATTTCTCATACATTGGAAAGTGTTGTTTGCCTAAAAGGTGTGGGGTATGTAAATCGAAATACTGAAAAATAACAAAAAAGGTGCAAAAAATATGTATATATTCAGATACAATATGTTGCTGGGGAATTTACAAAGTGACCATTAAATAATCCTGGCACAAAACATCATTATGAAATTAGTTGCCTTCTTGACCAGCCAGTGTATGAAAAATGACTCCTTTTTACGCAGTAGTTGGTTGGCGTAGGAAGTATAGACTAGTACACAAATCCTTTTGCAGGAGAACAAACACGCCGTTGGATAATGTCAACCAATATACAATACAGAGACTCTTCTAGTGCCAGCTCCTAATCCTTAGTAACTAATGTGCAAATATATTATGGTGAGCTCAGTAAATATCAGTCCCATTGTAATGAATAGTACTGGATACTGAGTTAATTTACGTCCCTGCATTTTGTATGAGGTGTAACTGCAATGTGGTGCATTGGTGCATTTTAGGTAATATACATGCATTGACATTTGTTGAGTATGAAAGGTGTGTTTTGCTGAAAATTGTATCAGAGATTCAGCAAGAAGGAATGTTTTTAAAGAAGTAAAGTTTTCTTAACCCTTGCAGTGGGGCTACCCCCGGCAGGATCCACTCCGCTGCCTGATTGACAGCTGGCTCTGCCTCTCTAGAGCTAGAGCCAGCTGTGCCCGCCCCTCCCCTTCTCTGTCCTTCAAATGGAGGAACAAAAAAGGGAGGGGGGGACTAACAGTCACTGCTCTCTGCAGGGAGAAGACTATGAGATGAGCGATCAGTGGTTTATGATCACTCAGTTCTCAAGCTATAGAGGTGGTGTGTGACAGTTGCAATGTCACATGCCGGCTCAAACTATTGGGAGGATTATATTTTACTCTCCCGATAGTTCTCCTTTAAAAAAATATGTATATAATAAAAAATATAACCAGCACTGCCTTCTAAATGCAGATGTCCAAAATACAACTAGACACCTACAAACAGCATATAGTACAAGACATCCTTAGTATGCAGGTTAAATGCATTAAAGTGTCGAAAAATGTCTACATTTCTAAAGCTTTTAAACTGGACATACAAAAAAATTAATTTCGGCAGAAATGTGAGTGAGTGTCCATGCTGGTCGACAATCAACTTTTTTTTGACTGTGCTGGGCAGAAAAAAAATTGGCAGACAGTTAATCAACTCTAGTCACTGTTCTGGTATTCTTATAGCTGCAGGCACTGACTGTGCTGTCTCAGTCACTGTCATTTTCTGTTATTTCTGTTATACTGCTATGTATTCCTGTGTATATTATTATGTTATGGTATATTCCTGACATCTAGCGGTAGATTAGTACTACTACAACTTGTTTTTCTCTATACATTTGGTATTTCCCACAGTTCTCCCCTCCTGTTTACTGTCATTTGGTATAGTCTTAGATAGACCCTCTTTGCTTATTCTATGTTCCCTCATTGCAGACACAATGTGACCAGAGCAATTTTTATTTCATAACCCAAATTGCCTTTGGGATAGTAGCCAGCTCGTGTATGGTTTCAATAACAGCTTCAAGTGTAAGATTATTTAGAGTAATCGAACATTTAACCTTGATTTTGTAACATGAGATAAATGCAGTTCCAGTGAGTCCTTGACTTTATGAAAAATTAACAGCTCCCCTCTGCTAGAGGCAGTAAGCATCGACTAGCAGCTAGGACTGAGGCCAGCTCATTTAATTTAATGTTCTGCTTTGCATTCATGTACCGAGTGGTGCAAACCCTACCTGCAGAGGTGGGCGATGGCATAATCGGCCTCATTCACACAGGCATTGAGGGGCATGGTTTTACTGTTCCCAGCGCCCTCTCCAATGGTAGTGCTGCAGCCTGCACAGTGCTTTATACATTGCTTCTTTCAGCATGTCACATTTGACAGCCTGTGCTGCTTGCCAAATGCAACAATTGAAACTAATCGGACCCATGCGGTACTTCAATAGAAAATCCCACTGGGATTAAAATAAATACGGCATTCAGGAGGTGGCTCCTGAACGCTGGGCAGCAACTGCTCCTCCACCTTCTGAAAAACGATCCATCTGGGATCGCTTCTCAGAGAGCAGTGTTCTGTTTTTGTATTTTCCACGTGTCCCATCGGGGAGATTTCACGTCCTATCCTGTCCAATAGCCACAACAGGGAGTGAGAAGAAATTCATAATGGCCAGTAGGATCATCAAAACTAGTATTCCTATTCCTGTTCTGGTGACAACCCACAATTTGGGATTTTCTTTCTCTTTCACTGATAACGGTCACCAGGACAAATGGGGAGTGAATCTACCCAACGGGGACATAGACAGCAATAAAAACCTCACAGGAGTTCTAATGCCATCAAAGTATGACTGTGGGAGCTCGGGGGGTGGCCTGCCGCAAACTGTGTGTGTCTACAGATGCACACAGCTACTTGCGGCAACGGCAGGGAACAAACACGCATGGGTGCATCCATAGCAGCAGCTAGCGCAGGGGGGTGGGGGGGAGCATTTCAGGGAACCACTAGAGAATGAGGTTAAGAGATGTAAGGTGCAGCGCTAGAAGCCTCTCGGTAATAAATCCAAAACTGTAGCTGGTATAGCATACAGTACTAAATAAAGTGCTTTCACAGTGGAAATATAATTGCATAAGTCACTCACATCTATGTGACTCAAAATGTACCTTAAGTGCCAACTAATACATATAAAAAACAGTATATAATAAAATAATCAAATAATCAAAAATATGTGAAACCTCTCTCCAAGGAAAAAAAGGTATATGTGTCAAAAACCAGCTGATAAACTAGTTACAAAGTGCAGTGAAAAAATGAAGAAACAGACATTATAATATATATATTTTTGGGGGGATTGTAGTCCACATACATGATTTCTCTAATTAAGCCCTGATGAAGTGTGTTTTGGACCCCCCCCAAATGCATTGGCTTCTCTACTTGAATGTCTCGAAATGAAATACATTTGTATGTGGACTATTTTAATTGGTGTGGTACTTCAATTGCTACAGTTGTGCTCACTGTCGAGCCAAGGACTTGGAGATCCTTGTGAAGGCTGCCTACTTGTTAGCTAGATCAGACATATTAATATCACTCAATTACTATTGGACAAGAAACACCAAAACAATAACCACATGCTTTTTTTTCACTTCCAAACTTTGATTTTCCGAGTCAGTGATCCATCACCTGTATGTATTTTGGAAAGTCAGACCAAAGTCACAAGTCCTGGTTTGTGTACTGCCTCTGGATCAGTAAGTAAGAACCATTAGGCTCAGCATGGGAATCCATGGCTCAGGCAGCTAGCATTTTCAGAAAAAAAAATCAACAATGGCTGTCTTGACAGGTTATCTTTAACACAACTGTTTTTGGATCAAGAGGACCAGACAGCCCCCAATACCAATGTGAAAAAGCATGAAATACAATTCAAGAAGGGGAATAAAATCAATGCGGGATTTACTGCAACTGAGCAAACAGCAGCACTGTCATAGTAAATGTAAACACTCGCTATGTACAATTCCGCAGAGATTGCGATATTCTCTTCTCTCATGTTCGGTGTGTTGCTGCTATGAACTATTATTCCTGTTTCATGACCTTTGCTCTCATTTAATACCTTGTTACCATTATTTCCACATCCTCTGTAAAATTCAGTCTCCTGGTAGTTATCCCATCGAAAACTTCCTATACGTATCTAGTCCACAGTTTACTTATTTTTCTTCATTTCCCATTAAATCAGTTGATTTGTGCTGGAGCCCAGTTCTCTTACCACTGTCTACTGTGTACATTCATCTTCCATCCTCATGGAGGATGGGGTATGTATTGTCTGGGTTGACTCTAGTTGTTTACCTATTACAGTTCAAATGTTTTGTCCATTATTTTTCCAGATGGTCTAAATTGGCCCTATATGTATGCATGTGAAATAGGGACCTCAGATTGCAAGCTCCTTGAGGGCAGGGACTGATGTGAATGTGCACTGCGTAGTACATGTAAAGCGCTGCGTAAATTTTCCGCACTATATAAATACCAATTATAAATAAATTAAAATAAATCATAAAACTTCTGCTGAAGGAGATGCCAAAAATTTGACTGGTGTCTCAGTGTAGACATATGAGAAAATCAGTGAGGCAATCACACAGGGAGGAAATTACATTTCTGGGGGCATTCTTTGGTGTACTGAATGCCTTGTGGTTGCCATAGTAGAAGGAAGAGACATTGCACAGTTTCAGGGTTGCAGATTGAAATGGAAAGGTAATTTATGATAACATTACATTTCAAAATGACTTATGTAGCAATTACATATGCAATAAAAGTGGAGTTTTCATTGGAAAAAAAAAAATTTAAACTCTATTGTTCCCAATACAGGCAGACAGAGAGTACAGAGTCACCAGTATTGCCTATCATGCACCTGGATGCGGAGCCTGAGATGACCAAGGTGACCTCTCTTACTGCTTTAGTCCAAGCACCATTGAGTGGGAAGACAGGGAGGGTAGGCATGAATGAGTTTAATAAATGCCTGTGGCTGGAGATGGGCTGGAACTCAAGAGGGTCACCAATAACAGGAGGTTAATAACATGCCGGGGTCAGCAACACCCGGCCTGTCAGCAAGACAGTACCAATTCGGCAGGCAGCGATGGGCTTAGGAACAGAATGGGAAAGAAATATGTGGGCAGTGAGATACCAGTGCAACAGGATCTATAGTCAAAGAACAAGCTAGGGTCAGTACAGAAGCAGATGAGAAGACATGGAAGAACCACAGATGAGTCAGGAAACATCAGGATCAGAAACAGAAATCAGGATTAGATGCTGAATCATTGGGGTGGCTTAGGAGTACACCAGTGTACAATTCTACGAGCTGAGACAGGATTTTGCTTCCTTATGTCAAAGCTTCTAGGACGGAAAACTATGAGCAGCACACAAGTGACATCACAAAATAACCATACAAATGTCCTGTGACTAGCAGTCAGAGGAAGCAGTGCCTGCGATCTCACACTGCAGATATAAAGCTATGAGGCTGTGCGCATAGGAGACATCTTCACATACCAGGAAGTGCACTGCTATTTTTAGGTTAAATTCTAGAAACAAACACATTTTTCAAGGTACTGCTGGTGCTAGGGCACAATGAACATTTCTATATGTTCCCTATAAAAACATTTACATGTTCAGGTCCACTTTATCTAAATGGTAATGTGCAGCTTCAAGCATCATCTTGAAAAGCAAGAGATGTTTTTTTCCTGTCAGCAAGTTGGAGCAATACTATACTGTCGTCTGTGGGTTTTTTTTGCTATCAGTTTAGTGATTTCCAATATTTCTTTGTCTGTTTAGCAAACAGAAGATAAAGAATTTCTGATACGAAGACTGAGGGAGACAGGAGACATGAAACAAAAAATGGATTTCTTTGGATTGAATAGGATTCATTGTTTTAATATAGTTTAAAGAGCAAATACAAAGTCGTCGGATTGGCAACTTTTCTTTCATTGCGCTAAATTCTCCTCATCCAGAAAGCTTATTTGTTACTATTACATACACACAGATAATCACCAGAAATTCATAAAGAGTCTTAGAAAACGAGTCCATGTAAAGCCGATATGTAAAACCGATATATAATTTTTCATAATTTGGAGAGTTAAGGGCAAATTCCACCATTTAGAAAAAATAATAAATGTGTACTTAAAAGAATAAATGTGCAGTCATTATTTTTTGGCATTTAGGCAAGTGAAGCATTGCAAACGCGATTTGTGGATGGCATTGGCAGGTGCAATACTCTGGCTGCCACTAATGAGGTTGTCTGGTATCACCATTCCTTAAGAGCTGAGGTCAGCTGCACAGATCCATGCTTTGGGGTCATTCTGTCCATGGCCACAGATCTCCTCATCTGTGAGTAGATTTATTTCATTTCGAGCTTCTGGTTATCCATTCTTTTTTGTTTACAGACCACTAAATCCCAATGTTTAGCACTCGTTGGCTGGGGTGGTAAATGGGATAGGAGAGCTGCCTGTGCTTGATTTAACTATACTTTATGTATGCTAGGATCAATTACACTGTTGTCCCAATTGAGACTTACAGATGTCACAGAAGGAGGTCACCTGGGGGTACCATCACATTTTTGCTATGGGGCCCCATGAATTGTAGCTACAGTATGTCCCTGCATGAGAGATATAGATAGTCTGCCATCACTGAATTTCCTCTAAAGAACCTAGGTACTTGGCTGTCATGCTAAACCTCTGCCTTCATAACTTTCCTTACTTGTGACTTTTTTCAGACTCCACTAGCACAATATTTATTCAAGGCATGTTACAAAAACAGTTGCCAAAGGATCATTATGACAAGCAGGCAACTGGCATTTTCAGAAGGAATTCAGTCTTGATAGCCCACAAGCTTCTCTTATGACAGACTTCCTTTAAATGCCCTATTCATTCTGTTAATACTATACAGTAGAGGAGGTTATCCTGAAAGGCAGGATGATGGACTGCACACAATCGCAGAGTTTAGCACGTGAATATCGCGGGTGTCAGAGGCTATAAATTAATCCCTGGGAAGATCATGATCATCTCCACTAAAATAGGGCTCTCCATTAAAAAAGGATGCCTGGATATTGCCACGATTATGCTGTTATGTTATTTACTAATATAACATTCTTACATAGGAACACTGTATGGAAGTAAAACTGAATGCATTCCTCAGGAGGCAGGCTGGGAGCCAATATATGGAGCTGCCAGCCTGCTGTATAATACACTGGAAGGCCCAGTGTATTATACAGCTTGCTCTGTGCATGATATAAGGCCTACATTTTGCAGTAAACCCAAGCAGCAAGGAAGGAATAAAGGACTATTTTGGTGTCTCAGGACGCTCCATTGCCTCCTGCAAGAAACTCTAATGAAGATATAATGTTGACATATGTCTTGGCTCCTGACAACTTAGCAGTTTCTGATCCCCGACAGCTTCTCATTTTAATACAATCCGTGGCTTCAGTCATTTGATTTTGGTTTGTTCTATACAAGGGATAACCCGTTGTTGGCAAGATGCAGTAGATGCCCATTGTGCTAGAGAACTCTTAAAGTGACCTTTAGGTGTTACGGCTGATATAACAATGAAATCTTTTAGCTTTTTTAAAGTTAAAGTGTATCTAAAACTAAGTACAAACATTGTATAGACTGGAGCTTAACAATACTCAGATATGGTGGCTGCATCCGTTTTCTTAATTGAGTCTTGAGAAAATAAGATATGTTCATTGTTAGGGTTTATTTTCAGGGCCGGATTTCCCACAACGCCAACCAAGGCCCGGCCTCGGGGCATCAGGGAGTAGATGGACAGCAGGACTGTGGAATTCCTATCTCCCGTTGCCAGGGCGGGTAGTTGTTTTCTACATTTAGCCCTGCTTTGGGCAAGCAGAGCTAAATGTACAGTGGAGAAGCCACCGATTGTTTTGTAGAAGCGATCTTGGCGACATTGTATGCGGCCTGCAGGTCTGCCATTCCTGCCCTGTTTACTCTGTCAGCGTATATATATTGGTGATGTCATTGCTGACCTCTCCTTTTCAGGGCAATTGCTTCCTGGGTATCATGCTGATATTTTGACTTCAGTCCTTTTCTGACACTTTTCTGGGTCTGTTACCTACATAGTAGTGACACAGGCATAGCCAGGCAACTAGCTGTTTTATAAGCAGACCAGCAATTGTGGCCCACATGGCAGATTCACTTTAAATATCTGCCAAGTATCTTAAAATATAACTATTTTAACATGTTTTTTCTTTTTTATGTTAAGTGCAAACTTACTTAATAATGTGCGTGTAAGACTTCCAGGTATTATCACCTCTCACAAAGATCACAAAATGACAATGCCTTCATCTGCTTTTATCTCGAGAAGGCCAGGGCCATCTTTATGCAGGCATCATCCAGGGTTCCTATCTATTTCCTAGATTATTAAACTAGCTTAGAGGTGACACAGTTATGTCAATCCCTGTGCTTGACTAATAGACTTACACATATGACCACCTAACCACATAACATACTCTTTGATGCCAGCTTCACACCAATGGATTTAGGGTTGCCACCTGTCTGGGATTCACTTGGACAGTCTGGGTGTGGTGTCCTGTATGTGCTATGTCCGTGTGGACACAAGATGTCACGATGTCAGCTGGAGAGGGGCAACCACGGGCTCCTGGTGTTCCTACTCACATGCAGTCGCACTTTCGTGCACAATACAGGTGTAGAGCTTCGCTGTCACTGGGCTCCGACGGTTAGTACAACATTGCTAATCTCTCTCTCTCTCCATCTTACACATAAACTAAAATCTATTTCATGTGCAATGCTAAATTAATACATTCAGAGCCAGGATTGTGGGGGTTGCAGGAGGAACCAGTGTGAGTGTTATTGTTTTTTCATATCACTGTGCTTTGGCCCATTTACCAAGTTCTGCAGTGTCAGGGACACAAGGGGGTTGATTTACTAACCTTATAAACATGCCACGAACAAGTATACACCTCTGTAGTGTGTTCCCTCCCAGCATGATCTATTGGTGGAATCTAGACACCTTTGTAGTGTGTACACACCCAGCAGGTGTGTTGTGCAAAGCCCTGCATGAATTGCAAGGTGATGTTGTGTAAATTAGCTCTACATTGTGTTGCTTGCGTTGATGAATGCAGGAATGTAAATGCATGAGCTAACCATTTTTGTCTAAACTGTGAAGCAGCATTGTATATGCATCATGTGCATGATTTTTCCATATATGACATTAGTGGAAATATGCTTTTAGAGACTTTTTGGTTGATAAATATGTTTTGCTGTGTAAAAATCACACGCACCTAGTGCATGCGTGTGTTTAGGTTAGTAAATCACCCCCAAGATGTCACTCCTCGTTATCTCTCCTCACTCTCTCCTGGCTGTCTCTCCTCTATCTCCCCTGGCTATCTCTCTCTGTCCTAGCTGTCTCTCCTCTCTCTCTCTCCTATCTCTCTCCTGGCTGTCTCTCTCCAATCTCTCTCCTGGCTGTCTCTCCTCTCTCTCCTGGCTGTCTCACCTCTCTCTCTTTCCTGGCTGTCTCTCCTCACTCTCTCCTGGCTGTCTTTCCTTGCTCTCTCTCTCCCCTGGCTGTCTCTACTCGCTCTCCCCTGGCTGGCTCTCCTCTCTTTCTCTTGGCTGTCTCTCCTCACTCTCCCCTGGCTGCTGCTCCACCCTAATCCTTCTGGCTTTCTCTCCTCGCTCTCTCTTGCCTGTATCTCCTTGCTTTCTTCTGTTCAGGTTTCGTTTAAAGAAAAGGTGGCAACCCTATATGGATTGCACATTTTAGTACACAGTGACACACCTCACTCTGGCACCAAATGGAACCCCAATGAACAAGCACTGTAGGCGTTGATCGACCAACTTTATAGTGCACCCTAACCCACATACAGTAGGCTACATTAAATATTTGCTTCATATCTAGTTTTTGCTTCATTGTGGTTTGCTGGAAGCCCTTTCAATTTAATATGCGTGAAAGAGGTCTGAGTGATGTAAAAAGGAGGAGAGACTGAGGAAATACTTCCTGTTGCCTGCAGCAGAGAGATCACATCGTTCTCCTGTGTTCATCCTCTTAGACAGACACCAAAATACTCTTCTAGGCACATTTATCAGACTTGAGCTGTTTATTCACAATGAAAAGGTATATTTTGTTTAAACTGTTGCTGTATATGGTGGCATGTCATGAATCTATTAACGCAGACTTGCATTGTTACTGATAGGTCCTCTTTAAAGGAAGTCAGTTGATGAAAATAACATCCTATTGCCAAGTCTCTCAGTATCAGTATAATTTAATACTAAACTCTGTGTATAACCTTTAGAACAACTCTCCTCAGTGTCTGCAGGCACAGAGCAGTGTCATGACCTTCTGACTTCTGAAATGCAACTTTCCTCTATGAAGTCAGAAATGGAAATGTAGACCCTACTGACCCACTGAGAACCTGCTGATATACCTGAATAACTGTACAGGAACTCTTAGCAAGGAGTTCACAAACATTTAGGTTGCTCAGAAAAAGGAGGTCAGTATAAAATAAAGTGGGTTCATCTTATTGAGCACTGCAAAGAGCTCTTATGATATCCAAGCTGCAACATACAGCAATTAGCAATGGGCAAACTTGCTCTGGTTTGCTTTGCATGTATGTTCAGGAAGAGTGCTGAAAGTTCACCAATTGCAAATTTTGATGCAAACCCCACTGATTCCAATGGAAGGTAAATCTTGGATTTAAATTCTCTCAGTTTTCAAGGGTAATAGGCAAGGGATTGTCCAATAAAGGACATGGGGAGCTGGAGGACCAATGCAGAACATTTTTTAAAAAAATACCGTTCAGTGGGGAGATCGCTCCTTATTTTAAGGAACTTTGAGGGTGACATTGGAAAACACCAGTTTTTCAAATTGCATGCTACAAAGATGGCTTTAAGTAGGGATGCACAGATACCAGGTACCGTATTTGGTACAAGTACAAGTACTGATACTTTTCCAGTTCTGAAACTAGACTACAGAAAAACTCAAAAGTTAGAAGACAGCTGTCATTTTTTAGGAGCATTGGCTACCTGGGTGCACCAATACCATTTTTTTCCAGACCAAGTACAAGTACAGTTTTTCTAAAACAATACAGACTAATGATTTCAGGACAGAGGTGGGGCGCCAGGGCCCAGTCGCAGCTCCAACCGCTGCAACCCTGGTAGTTCTCGTGAAAATGTAAGGTAAAGTATCGGCACTAGTATCTGAACTGATATTTGTGCATCCCTAGCTTTAAGTGATATGTGGTGTTATAGAACGTTACGATTCTTATGTGGCATCACAGGATTTGCATATGTAATAATTGTTTTACATTTTACATTATTCATTGGCTTACATAAAGCAGCAGCATCACTACCTAATTCATTTTAACTTGAAAAAAGTATTTTTTAGGTAGTTTGTGCTGCCACACATGTTTTTTTTTTTATTATCTAGCAGTAATAGTTAGAATTAAGCGTTTGTAGTAGACAGAACAGATCTAACAGCTATCGGAAGATTTACACTGCAGTAGTAAGTAATAGACAGAACAGATCTAACAGCTATCGGAAGATTTACACTGCAAAATAAAATAAAGTTAAATCCTTTTAAATTTGTACAAAAATTGGCAAACACTGGCAAAACACATTCCATAGCATTGCTTGTACACTTCTTTTAGTGCAGTACCAAACAAAAATTCTTCTAAACCACAATCCCCCATTCCTAAAAACAAAGAATTGGTCTAAAGAAATAAAAATTACAGAGCCATATTTCAGACACAAGAGCAAGATATATAACACGGTGACTGGAGAGTATGTAAGCAGCTTGATTGGGCAGCAGTATGAGGAGGAGAGACAAGGCAGGTATTAAAAAATAGATTAACAGCGGATTATGCCAAAGAAAAGAGGCAAGGATTTTGCAGAGACACGTTGCACATCATGTAAGCCTTTTTTGTAGGCCACACTTGAAGTAGGAGAGACGAGGCATTTTCAACCAGAAATAAAAATTTCAATGGATTATTTCAGAGATGGTCAGCTGGCAGCATGAGGGAATAGAGGAATAGAGGATACATTTGAGAGTTTTAAGTGTTTTTAGAATGGGAGGTTGGTTTCTTCCTTGGTGTATTTATTAATAATGATTTAGGATTGTTTTTTTGTACATACATTGTTTGTTTTATGTACAGTTTAAGCCTCCTATAGTCCGAAGGCTATGCATGAAAAATGATAACTCAGATACATGTATGTTTACAAAAGTTAAACATATCATGGACTCTTGGGGGGGAACACATAGGAATATGGGACAGTAATAAGCATAAATGATATTTATTTGGATATTCTTATATGTTGTTATAGTACATAGTAGGTGAGGTTGACTAAAGACCAAGGTCCATCCAGTTCAACGTGTGTGTGTGTGTGTCTGTATATATACTGTATATATCTATATAGATTTAACACTTCCCATATCCAAGTATATTTAGTGACTTAAGGAACTCATCTAGAAGTTTCTTAAACTTATGTACACTATCAGCGGATACCACTGCCTGTGGAAGGGAATTTCATATTTTTACTACTCGCACAGTAGAAAACCCCTTACGTGTTCTAAGATTTAACCCCCTCTCTTCTAACCTCTTTTTGTGTCCGCGTGTTCTCAATACTGTTCTCGGTGAAAACGATTTGTTTTCCGAATATTGTGGTCCCCATTGATGATTTTGAAGACTGCAATAAGGTCTCCCCTAAAGCGTCTCTTTTCTAAGGGGTATAAGTTTAATTGCTGGAGGCGGTCTTCAAAACTCAGGCCTTCTATCCCTTTATTGATCAGGTCCTTCGGTGGTTCCCTTTTCCTTTTCTAGGGCACAGAAAGCAGTTCCCAGTCAGACTGGATATAGATAGCCATGATGGGGACATAGACATCATAGGGGTTGAGCTACACTGTGAGTTGCATGGTGTCACTAGTAATAGCTGGCAGGTCTCCAATGCTGATTGCAGACATGGTGCTATGCATTTATCAACATACATGTGTTATATGTCTGTTTAGGGATTTTGAGAATCTTCTATTGCTACAACTTGACTTATCCAATAAGTAAAAAATTAATAAGCGACCAATCTGAACTTGTCATTTACTGATCTAACCTCAGAAGGGAAAAAAAAATTTAATTTATTATGGCTTACTGCAAGTTAGCACTGCTTAGTTGAATTTGGTTCAATAAGTATTGAAATGTAAACTAAGACGATCAGGATTTATAAGGCAGTGACCATTCACTGGCATACTGTAAGTTTCTCTGTTTTACGACAGATGCTGTCTGACTGTATACGAGACAATCTGCATAAAATCCTTTATCAGCAGCACCCAGCACAACTCCTGTATGGCTGTATACTGCACAGAGTCTTACCTGCACATTATGATAGAGCAATACCTTGCTTATCTCTGCTGCACAGCAAAGTGCCCATAAACCCAGAGTGACCACATTGCAGTTTTATGCGTAATACAGGTCCGAATTAATGCTGGCTGCTAATATGATTTTCTTTCTATAGAAAACACACATTTAATTGCCAGTTGCTCACCTTGTAATTATGTTTCTCTGTAAAGAAGATTCAAGCCGTATTATGTGCATTTGGGGACAACTGGTCAGCCATTCTCCAGTAAACAGAGGGCATACGATATAAAAACTATTGAAAAGGAAATGTTTTTCATTAGCCTTTGCGACCAATTAGATTATAGCTTTTTTTATGCCACTACACAACTAAAATCTAAAAAGACCCCAGTTGGTTGTGAAGGTCAACATACCAGATAATATCTAACACTCTGGGTCTCAAACGCTGGCTGTGGACCTTGCAATCTTACTTTAAAATGGAGCTACACCCTCCTATGATTTACAGCCAAGGAAGGTGTCATCTGAGCCTCTATTTAGATTGCAGTTGCCATGGTGCTGCACACGTGATCAACTTTGACACCAGCCATTTGAGGACTTAAAATTCGGTTGAAAGCTGAAAAAAGCCATTGGCAACATAAAATGGTGGATTCAGTCTACTGCTGGGAGAATAAAGCAAAATAAAAATAAAAAATGTAATCACTTTCAATGAAAATTGCCATGGTTTTTATACATTTATTTGACATCCTTCAATAAACTGTATTGGAGATGTCAATTTATTGTGCAGTTTTGACTTTGCAATCTACCAAACTCTGTTTGTCATTTAAACTCATAGGTAGTAGTTTTCTTCATTTCTGCTAATTACTTGTAATCGCATGTGCGATTCCTGGTCGATGAGAGGTGGCTGAAATTGATTGCAAATTGACACTTGTATAGCCAGCTTTAGGTCAACAACTATATAGTGTGAGGTCCTGGCTGAACTGACACATATTCAATTGGTTGTTTAAGTAGGCTCTCACACTACATAGTTGTTTGTAGACCTAAATCTGGCCCTACATGTGGCAATTTGCACTCAATTGTAACTACTTTCCATTGAGCAGGAATTGCACATAGGTGTTGGTAGATCTCAAGGAGATTCTCCAGTCAAATTGTAACATGTGTGAGCAGCTTTAGGGTCTTCTTGTTTGCTTCAACTGAGTTTTACATACTCATACAAGTCAACGGGAATGCAAAACCCTTTTTAAAAAGGTCAGAAGGACATCAACTGCAGGTCAAATGCACCAATCAATGAATTCTGAATGATCTCAAGAGCATCTCAAAATGCCCTCTCTCACGTCTAGAATACTGAGCCTCGATGCTGATGCAAGAGAGAGGGGACTGCGCATGCATAGTTATGGAAGCCGACGTCTTGAGTCGCGTGCTAGTGCCTGAAGGGTTTGGACTGCACATCCAAAGGTTGGTCTAGAGCAGATGGAGAAGATGGGAGCACACGGTAGCAGCATCTTCAAGTGTAAAATTATTATTTTTTTAAATGAAGGACAGCATTTTAATATACAATTAAAGCTGTAATTAATATTGATTTCTTTTTAAATGTCATTAAATGTGAACTAACTATATAGGTTATGCAAAAGTGGAAATACAATTTAACACAGTATATGTGGAGCTGTGCTGATGTTCTGTATGCATTTGTGCTCATTCTGTTAACTTGCATCAACCTGTGTCCAGCATTGCTTGTACACACAACAGGCAGAGTGCTGCCAATTCTGGAGTCCAGGCTACCTCAGACCATTGAAAAAGAGATAGCCAGCTACACAGACTCAGTACCTGGATAACAATCAAAGGAACAATGCTGGTAGGTTGGTGTCATCAATACAAGCCCAAAGCCCATCATCATAGACTCGTTTTCAATCTATTTTTAATGCTGGCATGACAGAACAATTTTTAGGCAATTTTAGCCACCTTTAACCAGTAAATAACCAAACATATCAATGCAAACTACCACCAACAGCTTCTATAAACACCATGGAATGATCTAAAGTGTTTATGATAGGTTCTCCTGACCGAGTCACCTGTTTTTGCAAATAAAAGCTGATTGAAAGTGATTGAAATAGCCGAAAAATGGCAATACTATGGACTGGTGATAAACGATGGCCTTCTGGTTGTACCAATCTTCTTCACGTGCTTGCCTGGGTAATCCATAAAGGACCACCACGTGTTTATTATAATGGATACAATTTGAATTCATATCTTTACAAATGGATTTAGCAGTGACTAAAAATGTATCTGTCTAATATTGCTAATACAATGTGAAATTTATAGACAATAGATGTACCAGGAACATTAAAAAAAAAAAGTTCCATAAACCTGGAAGCTCTACTGGCTACTGTCATTTAGATAGAAAGAATTGATAGCTGTTGACATGCGCCAACGTTTTAAGCTGTGTTTGTTATCTCCCCAAATACATACCAACAGAAGCTTGGTGTCAATGAGCAAGGTGACATCCCAGCTCATCATGTATCTAATTAGGTGCAAGTGGAGTCAGGCATGCTTAATAATAGCGCAATCAGCCCTTAGCTATACATGCAGCATTCTCCTAATGCAGGATCTCGTTGCTGCAATCAGAGTGCTAGGAAGACATGTTTTTCTTGTACTATATGCACCCCAGTCTGACCCTATGTGCACTTTGAGCATCATGAATAAAATGTGTCTGAGATGATTCTGGGAAAGATTATTAAAAAGGGCTGGTTAAGAAAGTGGAAAACTGCTTATGGTGGAATTTACTTGGAATAAAAAAGTTATTTTTTTATGCTGTATTTAGAGAATAAATTTTTTTTTCTGGGGGTGGAAATTTAGGGTGGTTTAGTTTATTTTTATTTAGGGGTATACAGTATGTATTTATACATTCCCCAAACATTTACTGCAGGTGACTCTTCATGGTGGGAGTGTTTTAAATGACAGTGATTGATTCCCCAATCCCCACCAGTGAATGTTTGGTAAATTTGCTGCTTTATAAATATGTTGTATGTACCTTAGTGGTTTTTGTTTTTGTATTTGCGTTTATTTCCTTTTTCTTTTCTATTTGATTGTTATTTGTGTCTGTTGCTTCAATCTTCCTTTATTTTACTTAGGTTGTTGTTTAGACCTCTATTTTTTCCTATTGTCTAAAATAAAAAAAAAATTAATAACATAATACAGCAACAAAATCATGTGAAAAAGAGGATGGACATATTTTTTTTCCGAAATTCCCTTAGAATGGTTTAATTACTTTTTTTTAACTTTATTGTGTGATGTGGTGAGCACAATGTCCTTATTAACATCCTCATTTTACTTTCTCACTCAGCATCTATTAAATTGGTGTTGACTGTTGATTATCAATGTCCTCGCTTCAACTTATTCAGAATCCATCGAATAGGCTTTGTTTTCCTTCTAGTCTATTCATAAATAAGTCAATTCCTCAGATTTGGACTCAGAATCTAATGAATTGGACTTTTTTTATGAATAGACCAGTGGCGTAACAATCGTCATAGCGACCTAGGTGGCCGCTATGGGGCCCGGGCACAGGGGGGCCCGGCCAGGGCATCCTTCTGATGCCGTGTGGGCCACCTGGGTCGCTATGGCATGTAAGGGTGCTGGCTGTCACTGACACAGCTCAGCAGCGGCATTTCCTCTCACAGCCGCTGTGGAGCTGTGCCAGTGACAGCCAGCAGCTACGGCAGAAGAGGCCAGCGTTCGCAGTGAAGGAGTAGGC